>NW_001849429.1:58614-61103 GCF_000209065.1 Trypanosoma cruzi
TCTCAGTGCCTCACTGTAGACTTCATCCGGTCCGGGGGCCTTGCCATACGGCGTATTACGTAGCGCAGCAAGCAGTTCCGTAGAATTAAAAGGTGCATCAAGAGGGGAGTGAAGACGAGCAACTAAACCAGATGTGGTGGCAGCTTCGTTTTTATCCTGTGGCTCAGAACTAGATGAGAGTGAAGAACCTGAAGTAAATGTAGCGGCAGACTCGTTGTTGTTCTGCTGCCCAAAAAGAAAAGAAGCATTAATGTTCAAAGATGCACTCTGTCTGTTGATGCCTTTGGAAAACCTAACTGCCTTGTGAGAGGGGTGAAATGGAAGAAAGATGCGATTGAGAGCATTCGCTGCTCTCCTTGCTGTTTTATAAGTGTGTTGACCATCTCCCAATAACATTGATGTGGGAGATGGAAGTGATGCCTTTTTTCGTCCGGAAATGTATTTCCATGCGAGTGGCTCGCCTGTATTTAACTTGCTGATGCGGCGTAGATACGTGTTGCGCAAGCGCTCTCGGAGTAGGAGGAAGAATTGACTCCTTGTCCGTTGCATTTCTGCCTCACGGTCGGGCGACGGTAACTGTAGATAGCGGGCCTTGCTGTCGGTAGCAATCCGCTCTGCCTCCATGAGAGTGTCGTCCCAAAGCCTGGGACCGTCCTTGTGCATGCCGCGGGGGCAATGTCGTCGATACGAAGTTATAAGCGCTCTCGTGAAAGCCTTAATGCCGGTGGACTGCTTTTTATAGTCGTATGCCGGAAGTTGTGCGTCGAGGTCCTTGACGAATAAATCCCACTTGCACTTCCCCCAACTGTAGAAAAACTTAGGTGCCGAAGGTATGGTATCCTTAAATGCCTGATGCAGCGTGAATGTCAGCATGTAATGATCACTAAGCGGCGACACAGAAGCTGACCAATCCGACACAGTCAAATGCTTTGACCATGTCAGATCGATACAGGATCGTTCTCTTGTGCCACGGGCATACGTGATCTCACCAGGGGTGTTAACCAAGGTGAGTCCCGCATCCGTGCACAGTTCTAAAAATTCTGCGGCAACCTCGCTTGGAGAAGTCTCCAAGAATGGCTCCCACTGTGGGTGATGCATGTTGAAATCCCCACACAGCAGGAGCGGCGACGAGGCTGGAAGGCAGTTTACTAACCGCCTGAAGGATTGCGTTACTTGCGGTGGTGGTCTCATATAGGCACTCGCTACAATAAGATCACGGTTCTGGTCCAGAGCAACCTGGACCACCACCACTTCAAGGCTGGTGTCATGCTGGGGGATGGTGAGAGGTATACGCTCGGAGCGGAGAGTTTTCCGCACCAGCACCGCCACACCGCCTCCCTTGCCGATGCGCGACTGTGCATAGAGCACATAATCTCCAGTGTGCATGCTGGCGATCTGCTCTGACGACTTCCAAGTCTCCTGGATGGCTATTATGTCTGCTCCTTGCGCCATTAATGTTGCGAGTTTTGACGGCGTGAGGCAAGAAACGTTCATCTGGAGTACTGCTATGGGGCCTGGGTTCTGCTCAATGTCTCCGCTTGGCAGTAGCGTTTGTCGTTGCGCGTCACATACGGCACGCAAACGGTATGTGTAGCGCTGATAAGCGCCGATGGAATTCAGCAGCGGATAGAAATACCGCTCCGCGGGCAGCCATGTAAATGGCTCCATCTGGTGCCCTTCCGACCCGTTTGTGCGGCGCCTCCTGCCTCTCCGCGTGCAGCGGATGGGCAGCAGACGCTTAGCTTCCTCTCTAGCAAAGAGTACTAGACCCTGGCACCACGTTGAGGTGGCCGGCTGAGCCAGGGTTTTTAGCTCTTTTTTTTTTTTTTTTTTTTTTCTACTCTTACCAGCGCGTCTAGCTATACAGTGCCATCTGAGTGCCGAAGAGGTGGTCGAGCAACGACAAAAGTTTCCTGCTATGAAGCAACTGCCATTGAGAGAACTTTCCGAGGCGAAGGTCCTGTTCAATGCCCAGACGTTGACGCACAGCCAAGGTGCCTGGACATTCTAGAAGCAGATGGTGCAAGGTTTCCTGCGGGCCGATTGGCGTGCTTGTGGAAGCTGGCTGATCCTGCGGCAGCAGAGATCGCCGCATGGCACTGCTGTTCCGATGTCGTGTGGCGTCTGGGTTGTGTGCGCAGCGACTTCTGTGCTGTGCGGTGCTTCTCCGTGTGGGGAAAACCATGTCACAGAAATCACATTTGAGCTCGGGAAGCGGTGGAGGATGTTCCGGATGAAATGACCGACAGTGACTGACGAGACCCGAGAATCCCGTCAATGTAGAATCACAGTGAGGACATTTCTCCTTCCGACGGCGTGTGAGGGTCCGTCTCCTTACTGGAGAGACGTCTTCCTCCCTTGCCGACGGGGGAACAGTGTCCGTCCCCGGTGCAGTTGGATCGTTGTTAGAGCGCATATATGCAGACTGTTCCGGTGAGATGTTGCAGAATCGGCATTGGTTCGTGCAATCTCTCACGGCCCAGTATAGT
>NW_001849429.1:61203-65115 GCF_000209065.1 Trypanosoma cruzi
TTCTAAAAATTCTGCGGCAACCTCGCTTGGAGAAGTCTCCAAGAATGGCTCCCACTGTGGGTGATGCATGTTGAAATCCCCACACAGCAGGAGCGGCGACGAGGCTGGAAGGCAGTTTACTAACCGCCTGAAGGATTGCGTTACTTGCGGTGGTGGTCTCATATAGGCACTCGCTACAATAAGATCACGGTTCTGGTCCAGAGCAACCTGGACCACCACCACTTCAAGGCTGGTGTCATGCTGGGGGATGGTGAGAGGTATACGCTCGGAGCGGAGAGTTTTCCGCACCAGCACCGCCACACCGCCTCCCTTGCCGATGCGCGACTGTGCATAGAGCACATAATCTCCAGTGTGCATGCTGGCGATCTGCTCTGACGACTTCCAAGTCTCCTGGATGGCTATTATGTCTGCTCCTTGCGCCATTAATGTTGCGAGTTTTGACGGCGTGAGGCAAGAAACGTTCATCTGGAGTACTGCTATGGGGCCTGGGTTCTGCTCAATGTCTCCGCTTGGCAGTAGCGTTTGTCGTTGCGCGTCACATACGGCACGCAAACGGTATGTGTAGCGCTGATAAGCGCCGATGGAATTCAGCAGCGGATAGAAATACCGCTCCGCGGGCAGCCATGTAAATGGCTCCATCTGGTGCCCTTCCGACCCGTTTGTGCGGCGCCTCCTGCCTCTCCTCGTGCAGCGGATGGGCAGCAGACGCTTAGCTTCCTCTCTAGCAAAGAGTACTAGACCCTGGCACCACGTTGAGGTGGCCGGCTGAGCCAGGGCTGAAGATGTGTCATTCATCGCATCATCGCCGTCCGCAGCTTCAACAGCTCTCATTAGTCCAATTCAGGTGGATAATAACCCGCATTCCGCATTTAGAGACACTCCGTCGCCTCCACCATTATTCGTCCGCGTCAACACATCTCCTCCACCCTCACTTCCGTACTCGTCACTTGCGTGCCCAAAACCGGCAGCGCACCACAGCACGCAGAGGACACACACCAGCAGCACACGGCCAGTCATCATCGCCATCACTCCTGTTACTTGCGTGTGGCCTTCAGCAAAAGTAACTCCCCGTCAACAGAGAGGGGAGAAAAAAGATAGACACAGCCGCTACACCACGCACAGCAACAAAATGGCAGCACCCCAGCAGCAGCGCACACACCACGAGACAGATGGAATCAGTACGATTGCAGAGCTCGCACACCGCACCGCAAACCACAAGTTTAAAAAGCAATAAAAAACAATAATTAAAAAAAGAAATTAAAAAGAAATTAAACAACAAACCCAGGGCTCCAGTGCGCATGCTTATGAGTGTGTCCGCGATGCGTTCAACGTGGCGGATGCGGGGCACAACGCGGAGCACACAGCACGGCAGCGGAAGCAAGTGAAGCAAAACAAGATCATTATTTTCTCTTATTTATACAGCGAACCACAACACGCGCACAAATCCCCGCGGTTGAGTGCTGGCACGCACAGCCCGCACACACCTCTTCAGCCCAGAGTGGTGTACGCCAGCGCGGATGCGGCGAGCACCAGCGGGGCACACACCCACGCAGAGCTGCTGAGGCTGCCGTCCATTTCGCGAAGACGTGACGGTGCGCGGGTGGTCGACACAGCTGGCGCCTCTGTAGTCGTAGTACTTGGTGCCTGTGTTGTAGTGGTGGTCGTAGTGGTTGGTGCCTGTGTTGTGGTCGTCGTTGTCGTAGTCGGTGGTTTTGTTGTGGTCGTCGTCGTGGTCTTATTCGAAGACCCTTCAGGCCCACTCGCTGCCTCTGATGCGCACCCGGACGGGCAGCAGCAGAGGGCAAGCACCAACAGGGCGCACAGCAGACGGCACGTCATCATCATCGTGAGTGTGGTCGTTCAGTGGTGTGGAGCTGATCTGCACAGTGAGGGACATGGAGAGCAACAGGGGAGACGAGAGGTGCGGCAGACACACACAGAGGGCACACCACATGAGGAGAGGGCAGCAGCCAGGCATGCACCGTACGCCGCACACCACGCACGACACACACTCCAATCCACGGCAGCAGGCACACACACACAGCCCTGCCGCAACACCAACACACAGATGGAGAGGGAGAAGCAAACAGGAGCGGCACACAAGGCTCCACCGCATGCACACGCGGCGAGAGCGGTCCGTCGCGTCGGCACCCCTCACGGAGGGTGCGCACACACACAAGAAGGTGCAGCGCACACAGCAACACAACAGCAAAGTAACAATTAAAAAAGGAGATCCCCGCACACCACGTGGATTGTTGGTCCACGGGAAGTGCAGCCAATATTCATCACAAAAGCATTTGCAGTAGGCCTTCGTCCACATTCATCGCACTCCACTTCATGCAGGCCCGGCCACCACCGCAGCAGGAGCTGCTGCACACGCAACAAGAAACAAAAAAGGGAGGTGGTGTGGGAGACCACGGTGCTGCTGTCACTGTCGCCAGGCGCCGCTGTGTTATTCGCTTTGTCTGTGGCTGTAGATGATGTTGTTTCCTTCTCGCTGCCATCCTCTCGTTCATGTTGGTGTTCTCCCTCCGGCACAGCGGCATGAGATGCGGAACCACCGTTCAAAATCTACGCATTGCCCGCGTCAGCGTCATTGGCGGCAGCAGCAGCATCCGCAAGAGAAGATGGTGAAGTTGTCTCAGCCTGACCCTCAGTGATTGCATTCTGCCTTGCATCCGCCGTTGGTTCAGTGCCTTTTCTGCAGATCTTCTGTTGGCTTCATGGTCGCTGGGACTTCCGTTGAGGATGGCAGTGCGCTGTGTGGTGGTGATTTCGGTGGCGGTTCTGATGGGCCTGCTGGCACCTCTTATTCTGCTGCTGTTGGCGGCAATTCCTCCAATGCTTCTTTTTTCTTCCGGTGCCGCCTCCTCTGCACCTCCTTCCGCCGGCGGTTTTGGCTGTCGCAGGGGCATTGGCCGTGCTTCTCCCTGTTCTGCTGCACCGGTCGTAAACGATCGATAATTTCCAGAGAGCGACTTTGAAGCAGACTCTGTGCCCGGATGTCCAGGGGAACGACTGGTGCCTGAAGCAGACAGTCATTCGGGTGCTTCAGCCGCAGGTGCGTGCTCTGCATTGTGCGCGCTGCCAGTCAAACATTACGGATTTCTTTTTGCTCCTTTCACCACATCCCCTGGTCCTCCTGAGCCCATTCTGGCACTCCCTGTACCACGGACACACTCTGCTCAGCGTCAGTCGCTGTTTGAAGCTGCGGTGTTTGCTCTTGACTGTCGCCGTTCGATGCGCCCCGTGTGAGACCCGAGCTGGGTGCAGCCGCATGCTCTGCTGAGTCCTCGGACGGCTGCGTCGCATGTGCTGTTTGTCCTTCTGCTGGCGCTGGTGCTGGAGTTCTCCGTGCGCTCTCCCCCGTCCTGAGCACGTGTGGCCCTTCTCGTTCCTGTTGTGCCCACTCGCTCTGAATATTTGTAACTGACGCGCTGCCTTTCTTTCCATCCCTCTCTTCCACGGTGAGAGTTGCCGACCCCGCAGAAAATTGTGGCGGTTGGGAGCACACACTCGACATTGACGGCTCTTCGCCGCAGCATGCTGAGCCTGCCTCCTCCCTTTCTCCTGCCACACTTCCACCAGCGGGAGGATCGTCTTGGACGCCGGAGACAACTGCGGGCTGCTGCTTGGGGCCAACACCACCACCAGCACCCAACACAGGAGTACTGCTGGCAGCGTCTGTATCGGCAGCAGAAGAAGATGAAGCCATTGGTGCAGCCCCACTGCCGCTGAGCTTCAGTCCCGCTCCCTGCATCACCGACCGGTGGTTATCCTGCATCACTGTTAAGCGTTCCGCTTGCACCAATGCCGCCGTCCTCACCGGCCGGTACCGCCGCGGCTACTCCCCGTAAGGCGGCACTCGACACGCAGTCCCTCCTCGCAAACACCACTTCGCCATCCATTCCC
>NW_001849429.1:65215-67457 GCF_000209065.1 Trypanosoma cruzi
AAAAAATCTTATTACTCCACCAGCCCACACAACATCCCTCACATTTCACGCGGCATCCGGCCTCTTCTTCCAATCCCCGTTCCCGCAGTCTGTGGGAAGCACAGCAGCGGAGCCGGCACCGCGTGTGGGCAACAGCAAAAAAGAAACACACAAGAGAGAAAACACGTCGCCCATTCCAGTGCACATCAACCGAACATTAAATAATGAGAAGAAAAAAGGGCACTTATTACTCCAGTGGAAAAGCATCAAAAAGAGCATTACAAAGAAGAAAAAAAGGTTTAAAAAGCGATCCGTAAATCATTAAAAAAGAGGAGAAAAAACAGTAACATAAAAACCGCAAAGTATGCGGCAAATATCCCCCGTGGGGAGTCACAATTCCACCCTCTTTCGCTCGAAGGACTACCACAACTCCACACAACCCCAGAAGAAGCAGCAGCAACGCCAGAGACACGCACACACGCGCAGTGCGGCCGCCAGTTGAATCGAGTGGTATCAACTCCACGTCGTCAAACAGGACGAGGCGGCCGTCTGGACTCACGCCGCTCCAGATCGCGCAAGGACACATTTCTTGATGCCGTTTTGGTGTTCCGGGGACGTTCTGACCATTCATTCCTCCCGCAATTTTCCCAGGAACGTGCTCGCCGCTGCCGTCAACGGCCTCACTCTTACGGGCATCCCTCGAGCCCACTGCCTTCCTCAACGCGGTGGCGAGCGCAGTCTTCGTCACGAATGCATTCAGATCCATTTCTATGTTCCGACTCATGGCAATGCTAGGCTTCCTATTGGGTGGTGTTGAAGCCACGTTTTCTTTCTGATCGGTTAAAATGCAAGGCTTTTTCCTAGACGTGTTTTTCGCCGTGTTGGATGCGGGACTCGGATCGACGGTGTTGGGTCCGTCAGCCGCCGCAGACCGTCGCCAATCCTCGTGTTGACGTGACGGCTCAGCATTCACTTGCGGCGCAGTTGTCCCACCAGATTTTGTGTCATCCTTCCCTTCACGGGGTGGCGGCAACTGACAGATGCCCGTCCGGTCAGCATCGCCGCTCCGTGCAGGCGGATGGATGGTTCCATCGGGGAAAATTGACGCCACCACAATTCATAGGGCCGGCGTATTTATGCGTCGTCACATTCATCGTGAAGGCAACGGCGGCCCCTTCCTCTTCCGTTGCACAGCTGGCAGCACAGTTGCTACATGTGTGCACCGCATTGGCCACATGACACACAGCACCCAGCTCACCATTCGTGCCATGCATGCGCACATCAAAGCCACTGAAAGTATAATTCTCACACTGAGCCTCAGCACCGGCAGCAGAACACTTCGTCCACGCCACACACACACGCGACAGCTCAGGCTGCCGTCACTCGGAGCACACGACACATCCACCGGCACAACCACCGCATCCGCAGCACCAGATACATCTCCAGGAATCCCAGCAGCCGTCACGCACACGGAAGTGCAGCAGCAGCACGAGAGCGCAAGGACCAACACGGTGCCGCACCGTCACCATCGTCATCATCACCGGTATTGGAGTCGCTGGAGTCAGCCAGCTGATCCGTGAGCCAGAAGGAAAAAGAATGCAACAAGAGGGAGAGGGACGGGGCACAGCGGATGCAGCGCGAGAGAGCAGACAAAATGAGGAAAGGGCAGCAGGCCCAGCCGCACAGCTCACACACCACGAGACGGCATCCACCACCATCTCCCCCAGATCATTCCTGCTGTCTCAGAGAAATGGCCAAAGCCCCGCGGCCACCACACAACGCACACGGAGCAAGCACCCACCACACGAGGCAGAAGCGGAAGCAAAACCTCATCCATCCATGACGTGGCAACAAAATTTCCTGCCATTCCGCCCTCCATGGAACACGGAGCCCAACTCAACGCAGTCACACGCAGTGCATCAAACCCGCAGGAAAGGAGACTCGGGCTGCGCACTCCCTCTCCTCCCTTCTCCTCATGGCCACGGAAGAAGAAAACAGCCGCCACACGCAACTGCCAGCATGCACTACAAAAGAAGCATCCAAATCCACTGCAATGTGCATCTTGTGTGTGTGTGGTTGTGTGTGCCTGCAGAAACACAAAGCAAAGAAGTAGAAAAGAGGGAACAGAGTATGCGGAGAGACGCACAAAAATGTACAGCGGAGATGCATGGCGGAAACAACAGGAAAAAGACCGCTCAAACTCATGACTGCACTGCAGACCGAGCAGCGACAATTCACACAAGATTTATGAAAACAAAAAAGA
>NW_001849429.1:67557-110296 GCF_000209065.1 Trypanosoma cruzi
GAAGTAGAAAAGAGGGAACAGAGTATGCGGAGAGACGCACAAAAATGTACAGCGGAGATGCATGGCGGAAACAACAGGAAAAAGACCGCTCAAACTCATGACTGCACTGCAGACCGAGCAGCGACAATTCACACAAGATTTATTGAAAACAAAAAAGAACGTTCCCCTTCGTCTTATACAAACCCCATCACACAAAATAATTATAAATAAAAAGAAGTCGTCCATTACTGTTCCGCACAAATTTAAAAAGCAGCCGGCTGCCGTGTGGCCACACCAAACTGTCTGCGTACATTTTTCCGAAAATAAAATTAAAAGATATTTAAATGTTTTTCAACCGTCCGACCCTCCATGTGTCCGCACATCGTTTATATTTCATGGGGTCATCTGCCTGTTGCTGCTCCCCTCAGCCCTCCCATCGGCGCGTGAGTGCGGCCCGCAGAGCACAGTCACTCGTGTGTGTGGGGACTGAGAGAAGCACGCAGACATGACGGGAGTCGCGTCACTCCATCGGGAGAGTGAGCGCAGCAAAAAAAAGAAATCATCGGAGGGGAAAATAAACGCTCACAAGACAGACACCGAAGGGACTGCCAGCGCGTGAAATGAACACAAGCAAAAATAAGAAAAACACGGCGGCTGTGTGTGGCTGTGTGTGTGTGTGTGGCGCTGCGGGTGTCTGCCCGCCCTGGCCGCAAAGAAAACAAAACAAGAGGGAAGAAATGTGTGCTCCGCCCCACAGGCCCTCGTCGCACGCCCACACGTCACGGCTCCCTCAGCGCGCCGTTCGTCGCGGCCCCTCCTCATGCGTGCAGCAGGCGAGGCGCACAGGGCCGTCGTCATGAGCGTGTCGGTGGGTGTGCGAGTGGAGCAGTTGGGCGGGAAACACACGGCACCCCTCGCAGGAAGAATGCAGCATGAAACAATTAAAAGAGGGAAGAGTAGAAAAGAAAAAAAAAGTCCATAGTGACTGCCCCAAAAGCAAAAAAAGAGAAGGGATGGGGGATGAGAAAAAAAAAAGTAAAACCAACCAAAAAGAAGCAAACAGTAAAAGGATTTTAAAATAGGCAAAAAAAAAGGATTTATGAGTGAAATTTGTTCCCATGGGAATAGTAATTCTCTGCCGGGAGGTCGCAATTGTCCCACGCGGCAGCCAGTCATCCCTCACGCAGTCGCAAACCCCCACAGTCCCAACAGCAGAAGGAGCAGCGGCAGCGCCCTCCTCTCACTTACAGTACACGCATCAGTGTTATTCCCCTGCGACAAATTTCCGAGACTGCTGCTGAGTGCCGCAGACTTTACGTCCCCGTTCTGTGGATGGATTCCCTCCTCTCCCTGCCCATCCGTTCCTCCCGTCGTCTCCCCATCCGCACCAGAGCTCACGGTCGCCTCAGGAGTTTGGGGTGATCCATCTCCCTGAACCGTTTCTCCACTCCCTGTCAGCATCGCTGGGTCGGCGTCAGACGAGGAAGAGAAATCCACATTTTTGTTTCCACTGGGAGAGGTTCCAGATGTCTGCTGGTTTACGGGCTCCTTTCCTGAAGAAGTCGCGGCGGTAGAAGTCGCTGGTGTGGATGCGCCGCCAGCACCCGCACCATTGCTCCCCTTCGGCTGTTCCTGCTCCGACGGCAGTTGACCGGCAGAATTGGTTCGAGACACGGTTCTCTCCACATCTGGTGCACTTGCCGCTGGTGAACGAGGAGGTGTCGCCGATTTCTTCGGATCTTCCAGCTTCGGAATAGTAATTGTATTTTTGGCAAGCCCAGCAATCTCATCGTCATCCAAAGGACGGTTGTACAGCAGGACATTCGTCACAGTCACAGACAAGCCTTCTTGGCCCTTTGTGCTGCCTCCATCCCCTCCAATGTAGAAGTGGGAGATCTTTTTATCTTCCTTACTTTCCACTTTACATGGCTCACCCACACGCCTACCATCGACGTACGCGGAGCCCTGAGTGCCGTTCTGCAGCACAATGGCCACCTGGTGCGTTTTCTCTTGCCCCTCAATGCGGTTTTTCACCTCCGTCTGTTTCCCACCGCACAACATCTGCCACTTTTTCTCTTTGTTGTTGTACAACAGTCCAAGGAGTACTGGATTCCCATCATCGTCACCCATCTTCGCACCCATCACTGAAACGGGGCCCTCCTGCTTCGGCACACCGTCGATGGACACCGTCGCCACAAGAGTGAAGTTGTAGTTCGCAAAGTGGTACAGCTGATTCTTCCCCTGCCTGCCAACAGGCCACTCCGCCCACGCTCCCGTGAACTTCACTCCATCTGAAGACCCTGCAGTCTCTGCTACCGCTGCTGGCACGCCTTCTTCCGCTCCCTTCTTTACTGTGGCGTTCACCCCGAGGTACTCGTCCCTCCATGTTTTCTCAGAGAAGTTGCCGGACAAAAAGCCAACCAGCCCATCCGTGATCTTAGTGCTGCAGGCACTTTCAGGTGAGGTAACCTGCACAGCACCCTCAGAAGGGCACAGCTCGGAGACACGTTCGTCCACTTTCTTCCAGGTCGCCAGCACATCCTTCACCCGCTGCAGCTGCTCAGTCAGACGCACAGAGACCATACCGGGCGATGGATTTTCTTTCTCATCGCCCTTCTTCTTCTCGTACAGTGCAATCAACTCCTCCTTATTATCATCTCCACTTGTAACACTTTTGTACAACAGGGAGCTGGCGGCAACGTCTTCGTCCTTCCCGGATACCGGCCCAATATCAACAATGTGCGTGTTGTCCGTCAGCCAAAGATGGAGTTCGCCCTTTTTATTTTCTTTGGGATACACCGGCAAAGTAACGAGCATCACATTTTTCTGCTCACCTCCATCAACAAAAGTCGCTGTGATGAACCCGCTCCCAACGGCCTTCCCTTCGCCCTGTTTGTTGCCCCACACACGCGAGAGTGTCCCGAGTGCCTCCGTCCACGTATTCCCCCTTGTCGCCGGACTCGTACACCCTGCGGCGGCCATCACCACACGCAGTCATCATCACGAGTTTTTTGTCCTTCCACTCCACGACGGAGGGATCACTGCAGCCATCATCAGGCACCTCCTTCGACAGCGTACAGCTCGCAGTGTCACTCGGGTCTATGACCAGCAGAAAGATTTTTGTTTTTTTGTCATTCTTCGTCCCTTCCAATGGGAACAAAAGCGCACCGTCATTCGTCTTAACACCCGATCCGCCGCCTCCAATCAGTCGTGTCAAGGAGTCGTTAGTTCCGCCTAAAGGTTTCCACTGAAGACGTTTAGTATCTTTCCACTCAATCTGTTTGTTACTTTCTTCACCACTGACTGTCCCTTTCACCAGCAAAAGTCCCCAGCCATCTGCACCACCATCTTGACCAACAGCGGCAGCATTCTGGCTGTACTTCCCAACAAGCATGTAAATCTCACTTTCCTTCACAACCGTTGTTGGCCGGCTCACATCCAATCTCTTCCTACCGCTTGCGGAAGCAACTTCCTCCAGAAATTGCGTTTTATCTTTGGTTTCCTTCAGAACTTCCTCCAGATTGCTAGCATCTTCTTTCGTGATAATTTGGGAAGCTATGCCAGTAAAAGCGACACTGTTCTTCTTGCACTGCGCCTCGGCAACGGCAAATACGCCACTCCCCACTTTCAAAAGGCCGGGAACACCCAACGACTCCACAGTTACATCACCTTCACCTTCACTGATGCCCTTCCATTCAAACTTCGGATCAGACGACTGCTTAACCTCCGCGAGTGCAGCACCTCCACAGGTACCGCAGCAAATCATCACGAGGAGGAGGAGCAGCACCGCGGAAGCAAACACACGCCGGGACATGTTGGGCCTCTGCCGCTCACTCTCTCCTCCTCCCCTCCTCCTTCCGCTGGATCCGGTCACGCCGCGACGGCTGTTTGTGCGGGGTGCCTTCACTGCAGCAACACGTGAGAGCATATAAATATGTGTGTGTGGGCGGTGTGTGTGCTGTTGGTCCTTTCAGTGCCTTCAATTTCACAGTAGCGATTAGCAATTGTTTTCCCTCTTTGCGAGGGTTAGAAAGAAATAAAGGAAAAAATATCAAGAAAAGAAGTACAACAGCAAACACCGTCACCCATCCACACTGTGAGTGGCATCATCATCCCCGCCGCAGTCACTCCCAACAACAACAACTCACGCACACAGACACACGGAACAGCAGAAGGGAGAACAGTACACCTGGAACACACAGCGACTGTCACCACCAGCAGAAGCCACGGCGGGTGCTTCTGCCACGCGTCAGCACACACCCAGCACCACAAACACACAAAACAACCAGCGGAATGCAAGAGCACAACAGTCCTTCCCAAAGCCCACGCGCTGCCGCCAGTCATTTTACTGTTCACCCTTCCAGCGCATCCGCCAGCGCACATCACCCACACAGGCAAAGAATCCCTGACCAAAGCATACTCAGCATGGGAGATACACATTGGCACGTACAGCTGCTGGACGAGAAGCAATCCACACTTGTCCCAGACACCCCAAGCCACACCACCCAATAGACTGCACGCCAGCAACGTGTCAAAAAATAAATCGCAGGCTCCCGTACTCCCTCCTCGCAAGGGACGTCGCAGCCAGAATCCTCTGCGTGCATCCATTCTTAGCAATCACGCCTCTCTACAGCGTGTGCATAATGGCGTGTGTGTGCATGTGTTTTCCAGCGCCTATACTTGCAGAGCAGCTGTGCGGCACAAGAGAGTCTGAAGAAAGCAACGGCAGAGAGAGGCAGAGAGAGGCAGATAGCACACACGCAAATTACTCATATCATCACACACACACACACGCAGCCGCGGAATGGGTGCACTCAACCACAAAATCAAAAAGGAAAACAAAACAAAAAGCCGAAGCGTGGGACGACCAGCGCACACACACTCTCATTACTCCCGTAAAGCAAAACACACACACAGAGGGAGAGAGAGAGAGGTCGCCCACTCAATGCAATAAAAACAAAACAGAAACAGTTACGGTGCTCCGCCCATGCAGCCAGGCAGGACGGCAGCGGTGCGTGTCGTGCAAAAGAGAGCACCAACGGGCCTGCATGGGTGTGAATGCATATATACAATGGGCACATTATGTGTGTGCCTCGTGGGGTGAGGTGAGGGCGAGAGTCCATGCAAGGGGACACACACAGTGAGTGAAAGAAGGAAGAGTGTGTGTGCGGGCGGTGCACGGCTCTCTCTCACTCACTCTCACGCGGCCACCACCGCAGCAGCAGCCGCACACGCAACAACAAGAAGAAGCAAAAGAGGGGAGGTGGTGTGGGAGGCCGCGGTGCTGCTGTCACTGTCGGCTGTGATCTCTGTATTGATTGTTTTATTGGTGGAGTTTTCTGGTACTGTTGTGTATCTCTCATCATTATCTGCCTGAGTGCCCCTGTTTCCTGAAGCGGTTTCAAATTCTACAGTCTTATCATTGTGTGCCACGTCATCATTGACGTCGTCGTTATTAGACTGTTCACGGTCACTCGCATCACCAGAG
Organism: Trypanosoma cruzi; assembly: GCF_000209065.1. NCBI lineage: Eukaryota > Euglenozoa > Kinetoplastea > Trypanosomatida > Trypanosomatidae > Trypanosoma > Trypanosoma cruzi. The sequence goes on from NW_001849429.1 coordinate 73,025, forward strand.
GCTTGGGTGCTTCTTGTGCCAGCGGTAGGCCTTTCAGCAGTAGAAGCTGCAGGGCTGCTGTCGCTGTCGTCATCATTTGTCGTGGAAATTATACCAGCGTTGGGTATTTCTTCTGCTTGCAATTCACTGGTGCTGGCTGGCAGAGCAGCGGGGCCAGTATCTCCCGCGGAATCATGTTGTGTTACTGAGGCGGCAGGAGGTTGAGGATTGTTAACACCACCCTTCTCCACCGTGCTTCCGGCAATACCGCTGCCAGATTTGGAGGCGGATAATGGAGTTGTAGCTTCTGGAATTTCTTTGGATGCACTCCGCTGTGTATCCGAGGAAATTGTTTCTCCCTCTTCGTGCTCTGAAGAATCTTTCTTTTGAAGCATCTCCTTTTTGTGTGAGTGACTTCCGTCTCGTGGCCTTAAGTTTTCTTCCACTGGAATTGGTGTCCGTTTCTCAGTTAATCCTAAAGGCTTTGAGAGCCCCGCTTCTGTGCCTTCTTTTGGTGGTGGTGATGGTGGTTGATTTCCCCTGCCATCTTCACCTTCTGTTTGGCCGTCTTTTGACACGCCGCCCACAAGCCTTGAATTGGCGTTGAAAAGTCCATGCTCAGCGTGTTTTGGATTTTGACTGTCGCCCGCAACAGTCAATGGCAATTCTACCAACTCTTGAATTCCAGTTGGATTGGCGGGGTTGACGACTGAGGTCGCCTTGTCTTTTTCGAAATTTGGTTCACTCTTGTCTGCTTTCAAATTATTTTCCCCTCCCGGCACTTTTGCAAATTCTTCCCGTCCTCCTGCTGGCTTCTTCTTTTCTGCTTGCAACGTGTGGCCTCAAAAAGACAATCCCTTCAATTTGTCGTCGTTCTCTTCGCGATGATCCTCATCATTACCAGAACCACCATCAGCAGCAGCAGCCACGGCAGAGTGTTGACGCCTCCAACGGCTACGGCCATCCACAACGGCACGCACACCGTCCACCCTTGACGGAGGCATTCCCCAACGGCGGACGCATTCGCCTCGCCTCATGTCCTCCTGCCGACCTCCTCCGCGCATCTCTTCCGCAGCTGAGCGCGCCACCGCAAGAGCGAATACTCAACCGCACTGCCATCGGCATCCCCACCGCCGGCACCGCACCACAGCACGCAGAGGGCACACACCAGCAGCACACGGCCAGTCATCATCGCCATCACTCCTGTCACTTGCGTGCAGCCTTCAGCAAAAAATAACTCCCCGCCAACAGAGAGGGAAGCAAAAAGATAGACACAGCCGCTACACCACGCACAGCCACCGCACAGCAACAAATGGCAGCACCCCAGCAGCAGCAGCGCACACACCACGAGTCACATGGAATCAGTACGATTGCAGAGCTCGCGCACCGCACCGCAAACCACAAGTTTAAAAAGCAATAAAAACAATAATTAAAAAACAGAAATTAAAAAAGAAAAGAAAAACAAACCCAGGGCTCCAGTGCGCATGCTTGTAAGTGTGTCCGCGATGCGTTCAACGTGACGGATGCGGGGCACAACGCGGAGCACACAGCACGGCAGCGGAAGCAAGTGAAGCAAAACAAGATCATTATTTTCTCTTATTTTATACAGTGAACCACAACACACGCGCACAAATCCCCGCGGTTGAGTGCTGGCACGCACAGCCCGCACACACCTCTTCAGCCCACAGTGGTGTACGCCAGCGCGGATGCGGCGAGCACCAGCGGGGCACACACCCGCGCAGAGCTGCTGAGGCTGCCGTCGATTTCGCGAAGACGTGACGGTGCGCGGGTGGTCGACACAGCTGGCGCCTCTGTAGTCGTAGTACTTGGTGCCTCTGTTGTAGTGGTGGTCGTAGTGGTTGTTGCCTTCGTCTTAGTTTTTGTCGTTTTCGTCGGTACCGCATCTTCGGTTTCCTTATTTGCTTGTTCTGTGGATGTACTCGTACCACTTTCCTGTCCTGCAGTACCGTTCGTACCCGTTTTCTGTACCGTATTGTACTCGGGATTTACTTTTGGTCTCGGAACAGTTAAACGTGGCGCCTCTGGCAAAATGTTTCCCGGGGCCGGCTCAGTGGCTGACTCTTCAGCAGCCTCAGGCCGACTGTTCTCTGGTGCAGGGAGCAATGAACTAGTAACTTTTTTATTAGCTTCAGCATCAGGCGTAGCCTTGTCTTCATCATCTGCTGCATGTGTTGTGATGGTCGTAGTGGTCGTGTCAACACCACCTTCGGCGTTCTCATTCGCTTGATCCGCGGGTTTTCCCTTGCTACCCTGTGGCCCTGTCGTACCATCGTTATCAGCTGCCTGTAACGAACCAGTCGCACCCGGCCCCGATCCGCCATTTCCTCCTGGCATCGCAGACGGATTAGTCACTGATGTTGCAGGCGGTCCTGACTGACCTTCCCCCTGCGCTCCCTCTAATAGGAGCGGCGATTCACCAGTGGCTTCTCCAACAGCTTGAATAATAGCCTTGTCATCAGTAACTTGTGGCTGTGTTATCGTCGGCGTGGTCGTCTGGGAAGCTTGACCATCAACTTTAGGCTCCGGTTCCGCTGACGCGCAAACGGACGAGCAGCAGCACAGGGCAAGCACCAACAGGGCGCACAGCAGACGGCACGTCATCATCGTGAGTGTGGTCGTTCAGTGGTGTGGAGCTGATCTGCACAGTGAGGGACATGGAGAGCAACAGGGGAGACGAGAGGTGCGGCAGACACACACAGAGGGCACACCACATGAGGAGAGGGCAGCAGCCAGGCATGCACCGTACGCCGCACACCACGCACGACACACACTCCAATCCACGGCAGCAGGCACACACACACACACACACACACAGCCCTGCCGCAACACCAACACACAGATGGAAGAGGGAGAAGCAAACAGGAGCGGCAAACAAGGCTCCACCGCACGCACATGCGGCGAGAGCGGTCCGTCGTGTCGGCACCCCTCACGGAGGGTACGCACACACACACGAAAAGGTGCAGCGCACACAGCAACACAAAAGCATAGTAACAATAAAAAAGGAGATCCCCGCACACCACGCGGATTGTTGGTCCACGGGAAGTGCAGCCAATATTCATCACAAAAACAGTTCAGTTGCCGTAGGCCTTCGTCCACATTCATCGCACTCAATTGCATGCAGGCCGGCCACCACCGCAGCAGCCGCACGTAAAAACAAGCGCAAGGAATGGAATAATGCAAGCAATCATTTATTTGTGTTTCTGTTTGGATGTTGACAGATGTGTGCACATGTTGGTTTGTTTTTTTGTGTGTGCAAACCTCCATGCTAGGTCGTGTCTTGGGGTTCCTCCAGGTTGCACAATTATTTTCCTCTTGTGAATGTTTCTTGTGTTGGTGCAGCCAACAATTCGGTGTGTGTTGTTCCTGCCTTTCGCTGGTAAAGTGCTGCAATAGATGTTTGTGTTTCCTTTCGTCGCTGTGGCACCTGATTCCTCACCGTTGATTGCGGTGGAAATGAGAATATGTGAGTGGACTCCCACGCACCAGAACGCACCTCCGCTCCTATTTATTGGTGCATGGAAGGGCATGTGTGTTTGGTGGTGCCTCGACCATATATTTTGTGGGTGCACATTCCCCTGCAGGCTGAGGGCGGGATGACGCTCCGTCGCGGTGCACTTCCCTCGCATGCCGCCCACTGTGATTCATCATGCATCACCCCCTCACACATTCCGTGGTGCCACACCGCTGATATTATTCCGGCCGCTGTGATTCCGCGTATTTCACGCATTTCATTGTGCCACAATACATCCGCTCGTGTGGCCGCCGCATCCAAACAGCGGTGCCCAACACCGTGAGCGGCAGTCCACATCCTTGCATGTCCCAGCGCAGTGGTGTTGGGCTGTCAGCCAGGCGTCAGACAACACAAGAGTCATGTGCTGGCAGTACAACACACGGAGCTGCAGTGAATAACTCGGGCGGAGACGCATCTATTTGTCGCAAGGCAGTGAAAAGGAGTCGGGCAAAATAATGCCGGCTGCACTCACAACACCATATCCACAGCCAAAGCATGCGACGTGATGTGTGTTTCACTGGTGTTGTGGAATGCCTGCAGACGACGTCACTAGTGGAGGCACACCACCCATGATCAGCGGACAGACAATAATCGGCATGAGAGGCCACAAAAGGCAGCAACGACGCCAGCAGCAGGAGCAGCTCTCTCTCTCTCTGTTGCATCCGAGAAGTAATTATTCCACCAGCCACAGCTGACTGTGCCATCGTGACACTCCATGCACGTCGTGGCTGCGTCAACACATCCTGCTCCCTGCAGCGCCTCAAAGATGCCTCACTCCGTCCAATAAGTGCATCGATGTGGGCCGTGCCTCGGCTGCTCGTGAGGACCACAGCGATGTGAGGGTCACCGAGTCGCGGCATGTCTGTTGTGACGTTGTTGCATGGCACCTGCACACGCACACGCAGCGCCTGCATCCTTCCCTTTTGTGTCCGCCCTCCGCCGGAGTGGCCACACACACGGGCAGCAGCAAAATCACTTCCCCCTCGACGATCCAAAATCAACACCGACATCCCTCGCGACGCAAAGATCTCAGTTGCCAGCACGGGCTTCCTGCCGCTCTGCCATCGACGATGGAACACGGCACAGTGCACGCAATTATTTTCCTCGTGTGCAGTCAGCCGTTTGCTTCACACATTCTTCGACGGAATGACGCCCACAAAAGCACGCCACAAAAGCCACCGTGATCGCACAAGCTCTTGCGATGAGCATCGGTGTGTGCATGGATCCGCTGCTCGCACGTGCTGGCAAGCAGCCTGCAGCCGGTGCCCTCGTGCCAGTTCATCGGCTCCAGCACGGAAAAGAGAAAACGGCCCATTCCTGATGCACTTATTCCCACCGGCAGCACCAACACGCTGGTCGCCAGCCGTCATTCCTCAGCACATCCAGGAATGCTGAAAAGTGACGTGGAACTGTCAGCCAGCAATGCCACAATCCCCGCACACATGTCGGCTCCACCAGAGAAGACACACAAACCACAAACAACACCCTTCACATGTCTTCCAAACATCATTCCGACACACCGCGACACGCCAAACAGAAGTATTCGTCACTCCAACGCACCTCCCCACACAATCACATAGTCCATGCACCACGCACGGCAGCGGCTCACACGCAGTCAAACAAATGTTCCTCGGATCAGTGTCCTCCACCTGCTGCGGTGGAAAGTAAACAAAGAGACGAGCCGCCAAACCCCAAAAGAGTGCCACGACTGGCCGCAACTCAACGGAACGCAGCCACTCAAATGAATTCAGTCCTAATGCCCTCAGCCTCCCACCTTCCCCACAAAAGCTGCAAAGATTGAAAACAAACGCACCGTCCAATAAACTCTCTGTGCAAAGCCAAAAGAAGCCGCAGTGCCTCCTGCTGCCCTCACAGTCCGTTGATGACGCCTGGATGCGGATGGTCACCCATCGGTACTTCCAAACGACGCCGCACACCCGCGACGCATCCTGCGCTCTGAGACATGCGGCCCTCACTATCACCAGAGACGCCCACGCACCGTCAGCACGCAACAAATCGTCAAGAAACGAAGGATAAGTCAGACTGACAGCAAGACACCCGCCGACAAATCACAGCACAAACATCATCACAAGCAGAACCAAAAGCAATGCAGGCCGCAGAGTGGCGTGAATCAAATGACGCATGGCGTATGTAAAAGAAAAAAAAACTCAGTGGCGTTACAAGAATACAAGAGGCTGACACTCTCTCAACAATAAAGGAACAGTATAATAATACACAAAAAGCAAACAATTTAGGCGTCCACCGTCAAAGCAAGCCACAAATCAAATAAAGGGCAATGGAATGGGTGCACTCAACCACACCACACGTAAAACAAAAAAAGCCGAAGCGTGGACGACCAGCGCACACACTCTCATTGCTCCCGTAAAGCAAAACACACACACACACAGAGGGAGAGAGAGAGAGGTCGCCCACTCAATGCAATAAAAACAAAACAGAAACAGTTACGGTGCTCCGCCCATGCAGCCAGGCAGGACGGCAGCGGTGCGTGTCGTGCAAAAGAGAGCACCAACGGGCCTGCATGGGTGTGCATGCATATATACAATGGGCACATTATTGTGTGTGCTTCGTGGGGTGAGGTGAGGGCGAGAGTCCATGCAAGGGGACACACACACAGAGAGAGAGAAGGAAGAGGAGTGTGTGTGCGGGCGGTGCACGGCTCTCTCTCCCTCACTCTCACGCGGCCACCACCGCAGCAGCAGCCGCACACAACAAGAAGAAGCAAAAGAGGGGAGGTGGTGTGGGAGACCGCGGTGCTGCTGTCACTGTCGTCCGTAACTGCAGTTGCATTTGTGCCAATGCAGTTTTGTCTTTCGCGGATTCTTCGCGATTTCCGCGGGATGTTCATTTCTGGCGGACTTCTTCTGTTGGTGCCTTTTGAGTGGTTTCAGCATTTTTTTGAGCTTTCGCGTCTTCCTCGTCCGTCACAGAAGTGGCAGCACCATTAGCACCTACAGAAGCGTACGGTGATGTGTGGTCGTTAAGTACTTTTGTTGTATTGTGCATGACAATTTAAAAGACGTTTCTTCTCATTCGCTCGTTTAAGGCGGCGGCGAGCTCCTCCCGTTGTAGCTCCCGTAGCTGTGCGGGAGCCTGTAACCTTCTCGTTGCCCGTGGCCCAGTGAGTGAGGCAGGCAGTGCACTTTGTTCTTATTCGTGTTATTGCTGTTGTTGCCACTGTTGCAAATCTTGTCCATCGTGTCCTTGCTGCGGTTGTTTCTTCCACTTCTTCATGTTCTCCGTCTGGTTCCGCCTCCCCATTCCATCACTGCAAGGATTATCGCAATAATTTGTTTTCCTTCCTCTCGGTGTGTCATTGCGCCATTCATTCCGACTGGGTATTATCCTCGGAAGGGGCTCTCCCCCAACCGGTGGAGTGGCAGTGCTGCCGGATTAAGAAGACAATTGACCGGCGGTGCGAAATTGAAACTCATTTGCCGCACCTTTCGTAGGATCCCCGTATTTATTGCATTTCCATTTGCTTTAAATGCATTGGACTCCTTCTTATATTCATCCGCCTCTGATACGCCAGCGTCCAGCGAGGGTGCTGCTGCACCTGCGGCACCTTTTCCTTCGGCACCAGACGCTGAGGTGGCCGGCTGAGCCAGGGCTGAGGATGTGTCATTCATCGCATCATCGCCGTCCGCAGCTTCAGCAGCTCTCATTAGTCCAATTCAGGTGGATAATAACCGGCATTCCGCATTTAGAGACACTCTGTCGCCTCCACCATTATTCGTCCGCGTCAACACATCTCCTCCACCCTCACTTCCGTACTCGTCACTTGCGTGCCCAAAACCGGCAACGCACCACAGCACGCAGAGGGCACACACCAGCAGCACACGGCCAGTCATCATCATCGCCATCACTCCTGTCACTTGCCTGCAGCCTTCAGCACAAACTAAAAACCCGCCAACGCAGAGTGAAAGGAGAGACACGGCACAGTAAAAACCACCAGCGGCAGCAGCTTGCACATACCATGAGGCAGTTGGAATCAGTGAAAGAACAAAAAGAAAAACAATACACACAGCTCCGCAATAATTGATCAGCAAGAAAAACACACAAAAAACAATTGGAAACAAAAAACACTAAGGAAACAGCAATAAAGTCACAACAAGTAAAACCACAAAAAACAAACAACTGCACCAAATGGATCCTGTGCGCATGCACTCACACACGGACATGCGTCCATGCAAACAGTTTTGGGCATGCAGTGCATATAAGTGCGTCCGCGATGCGTTCAACGTGACGGAAACGGGGAGCGGCAATACAGAGCACACAGCACGGCAGCAGAAGCAAGTGAAGCAAAACACAATCATTATTTTCTCTTATTTATACAGTGGACCACAACACACACGCACAAATCCCCGCGTTTGAGTGCTGGCACGCACAGCCCGCACACACCTCTTCAGCCCACAGCGGTGTACGCCAGCGCGGATGCGGCGAGCACCAGCGGGGCACACACCCACGCAGAGCTGCTGAGGCTGCCGTCCATTTCGCGAAGACGTGACGGTGCGCGGGTGGTCGTTGTAGTTGGCGCCTCTGTAGTCGTAGTACTTGGTGCCTCTGTTGTAGTGGTGGAGGTCGTGGTCGTGGTTGGTGATTTTGTTGTCGTCGTCGTGGTCGTCTGGGAAGAAGTGGCAGCAGCTTCCTCGGTAGAATCGTCGACATTTTTATTTCCTTGTTCTGTGGATGCTCTCGTGACAATTTTTGTCCCAGAAGTTTCTTCCGCACCTTTTTCTTGTACCTTATTGGGAGTAGCACTTGATTGCGGATGCGGAGTGGTCTTACCGCCTCCTTTCCCTGCACCTCTGGCAGTATTTCCATTTTCCGCGCCCGGCCCTTCACCTTTCTGAGCAGGTGTCTGTTGTGGAAGAGGCGGCTGTATTTCGCCTACTTCTTCAACAAGACTTCCAGTATCCTCCAACTGAGCCTTTGTCGCGCACACGGACGGGCAGCAGCACAGGGCAACCACCAACAGGGCGCACAGCAGACGGCACGTCATCATCGTGAGTGTGGTCGTTCAGTGGTGTGGAGCTGATCTGCACAGTGAGGGAAATGGAGAGCAACAGGGGAGACGAGAGGTGCGGCAGACACACACAGAGGGCACACCACATGAGGAGAGGGCAGCAGCCAGGCATGCACCGTACGCCGCACACCACGCACCACACACACTCCAATCCACGGCGGCAGGCACACACACACACAGCCCTGCCGCAACAACACACACAGATGGAGGAGGGACAAGCAAACAGGAGCGGCACACAAGGCTCCACCGCACGCACATGCGGCGAGAGCGGTCCGTCGTGTCGGCACACAGCAACACAAAAGCAAAGTAACAATACAAAAAGGAGATCCCCGCACACCACGCGGATTGTTGGTCCACGGGAAGTGCAGCCAATATTCACCACAAAGCAGCTTGTTATCTTGTTTTGGTTGCATGCTGCTACAATAGCGAGTGAGTAGCGCAAGGGCCGTCCGTACAAAAGTGGCAAGTATTCCGTCGTGCGGGCTGGGGCATTCACAAACAGTCGCAGTCCCAGTTCCCAACGACGAGGGCATTCCCGCAGTGGATGAGGCGGAGTCTCCCGTGGTCCGTCGGGGATCAGCAGCCCGTGGCGTCCGTGATGAGGCGGTGGCGGAAGAGCCTGGTCCATCTCGAGTACCCGCGTTTGTGCTTCCTGCGTGTCTTGCCTGCTGGCGTGCTTGGCAACTTCGGTGGCGACCTGCGCGCGAGGCGCCTGTTAAGAAGACGGTGGCGCCATTGCGGCATCCGCATGGGAGGCCCTCGCTAACTATTATAACGCCAGGCTGAGCACGTCCGGCATGTGCCCTCATACTGTGGACGGACATGCGCACTCTGCCGCAGGTTGGGCAGGAGGACGTCAATCCGCCGCTCGCCGGTCGACAAGGAGTTGCGGTGCTCACTTCGGGAAGAGGTTCCGGCGGAGGCAGAGGCGGGCCGGTCACCGCAGTGAGGGAGGGACGGCACCACCGACACAGAGGGTTCCTTGTGATCCGCAGGGCGCGTGCAGGCCTGTCGAAGAGTGGGCAGGAGTCGCATCGCGCCTTTGCGCAGTGCCGCCACTCGGGGACCGATGTCCGGGTCAGCACCAGGAATAGAGTCCTCGCCACACCGACAGGCGCCTGTCACGCGGTGTGCGCGCCCTCCTTTTCCTCCTGGTCATCCTTCCATTATAACCTCTTGACGGCGGTAAGGAAGCCCACGTGCCAGGCATTGACGCAGTCCTGCGAGAGGGATCGTGCAATCGTGGCTTGTTTGTCAGCGGCCTCACTGCGTGGAATACCGCAGTGTGATGGAAAATATAAAATCCACAGGGTGACCCCGCTCCACCAAGGAAAGCAGCACGGTGCAAATCTCTTCGGTGAAGTCGTCGTGCACCGCCAGCGGTCCAAGGCGGAGCGCCTCAATTGCCGAGAGGGAGTCCGTGGCGAAAGGAACTCGCGTGGGCAATTGGGACGCTGCCGCCAGGCAGGGAACTGGGAAGTGTCCGAGGCCATGCTCAGTGGCAGGACACTCCGCTCGGCAGGTGCATGCAAGGCTGCCAGCAGCTGCGCGGTGAGGCCCCACAGGGAGCTTCGCTGTCCGGGGAGTAAAGTGGCAGCGCGGCGGATCCAGACGCACGCACAGCAAGAGAAGACGAGCCGCCCACCGCCAACACAGTTTCCAGCGACTAACAACACGTTGACCATGAATAGGACACGTATGCCCGCACTGCCGTGGGCGCGGGCAGCGGCCCCGATTCACGCAGCAACAGTGATCTAATGCTCTTGGATGGTACAACAGCCACGCCTGAGCCCATCACAGTCCTAGCAAATGTTGAACGAGTGGTAACGTGTCGGGTGGCGCTGGTGCCGCGCCGACTTTTTTGAGCATAGCGCCTGGGAAACCAGAGATCCCATCGGAGTACGACGCAGCATCACTTGTTAGCAACGGTTTTTGTGAGCAGGGGCATCTCACGGATTTGTTGTCCATGGCCGAAATTGGTGACATCGCCGTGCATGGGTGTGTGTCTCGGGTGATGTTGCTTTTGATTCTGGGACTGTGGGGCACTGCGGCGCTTTGCTGAAGTGTGAGGGAGGGTGGAACTGCGGCTTTTCGTGGAACAATAACTGTACAGCTTGCCAGCATTATCCAATGAGTTGTGTCAATAATTTAAGTTTTTTTATTTTATTTTATTTGTTTATTTTTGCTGCTTTTGCCCTATTGGAATAATCGGTATCCCTGTGTTTTTCCCCAATGTCCGTTTGCTGCACTTCGTCATGAGTGACGTGCTTCTCCTCTTGTTTCCTTCCGTTGCCCACACGCGGTGCCGGCCTCATTGCTGTGCGTCCCACGGACTGCACGAAAGGAGGATTGGAAGAAAAGACTGGGTGACGCACGAAATGTGAGGAGAGTTGTGTGGGCTCACGGAAAAGCACGATCTTTTTTGATTTTTTACTGCAGGCATTACGTATATAAAAACTAGTGGTCGTTTACGTTGCGCTGCTTGAAACATAAAATAAAGGACGTCCCTGATCGATTTTTTATTTTTTACTTTTTGGGAATTTTACCGGACTCTCAACTCTGCTGTTGTGCCTTTTTTACTGCTTTTTTAACTTTTGGTTTGGGGAGCACTGTGCGAGCTCTGCAATTGTACTGATTACAACTGCCTCATGGTGTTTTCATTGCCATTTGTTGCTGTGCGTGGTGTAGCAGCCGTGTCTATCTTTTTGTCTTTTTCTCTGTTGACGTGGTGTTACTTTTGCTGAAGGCTACACGCAAGTGACAGGAGTGGTGGCGATAATGACTGGCCGTGTGCTGCTGGTGTGTGCCCTCTGCGTGCTGTGGTGCGGTGCCGGCGGTAGATGTGACGAGGAGGTGGTGGAGATTACTGCCGGTGGTGGTAAAGTTGCTGTGGGGTCGACTTGAACTTCAACGCCGGGATCAGATAGCTCAGATCCAAAAAAGGTTTGCCCAAGGTTAATCAATCAACAGAAAAGTCTGAAGGAAAATCCTTGGAAGGAAAAGAAGTTAAAAATGATCAACTTTTTGTTGCTCCTGGAGTGGAGGGTGAAGATAGAAGCTCTTCAGAGCAATTAGAAGAACGTTTGAAAAATGCTCCAGAACAAGGAAAAACAAAGCCAGAAATACAAAATAAAGAACAGGAAGTAGGGCAACCGCCAAAAGCGCAATTAAATGTACTACAGCAACCTCAGCCACAAATTTCTTCTTCACAAAGGGTGAAGGTGTTGGCGAGAACAGTAAGGGTGGAGCAGGTCAGTCCTCATTGGGAGTGGAAAATAGTGGAAACGAGGATCCAGAGAACCCCAGAGAAGAAGACTTATTAAAGAGTCCAGGTGAAGAATCAGAAAGCAGTGAACAGGTCCAAACGACAGTGCCAAACACAGTACCGCCGGAGCACAAAACCCAAAATGAAGTGTTAACTCCGGAACAAAAGACGAATGAAAGCCAAAGCACGGATACATCCACGAACCTACCCGAACTACAAAAGGAAAGTAAGGAATATTCTGCCTCCACGGAAGGTACGGCGCAGAGTACATCAACTGGCAGTCAAGAACAAGAAACTGAGCCATCTACAAGCGAATAACCTTCCCCTTTTGAGGAGGAACACTCCACAGGGACGAAGACATCTGAGGATGCTCGAACTCCGGATGCTGCATTGACAGAAAAACGCCAAACCGGCGCTAATAAAAGGTTTGCGACAGTGACAGCAGCACCGCGGTCTCCCACACCACCTCCTTTTCTTCTTGTTGTTGTTGCGTGTGCAGCAGCTCCTGCCGCGGTGGTGGCCGCGTGAGAGTGAGGGAGAGAGAGCCGTGAATGTGAACGAAGGCCTACGGCAACTGAACTGCTTGTGGTGAATATTGGCTGCACTTCCCGTGGACCAACAATCCGCGTGGTGTGCGGGGATCTCCTTTTTGTATTGTTACTTTGCTTTTGTGTTGCTGTGTGCCGACACGACGGACCGCTCTCGCCGCATGTGCATGCGGTGGAGCCTTGTGTGCCGCTCCTGTTTGCTTCTCCCTCTTCCATCTGTGTGTTGGTGTTGCGGCAGGGCTGTGTGTGTGTGTGCCTGCCGCCGTGGATTGGAGTGTGTGTGGTGCGTGGTGTGCGGCGTACGGTGCATGCCTGGCTGCTGCCCTCTCCTCATGTGGTGTGCCCTCTGTGTGTGTCTGCCGCACCTCTCGTCTCCCTGTTGTTCTCCATGTCCCTCACTGTGCAGATCAGCTCCACACCACTGAACGACCACACTCACGATGATGACGTGCCGTCTGCTGTGCGCCCTGCTGGTGCTTGCCCTGTGCTGCTGCCCGTCCCTCTGCGTGGCAGACACTCAGTCTGGGCCTGAAGCTGGTTTGGGCGTCCCTGATCCATCGCCTTCTTCACCACTGCCGCCAATTGGTAATTCGGATGACCCTAATGTAAAGGCCACCAGTCTGTTGACCCCTCTATTAGGATTACCGGAGGAAGAACCACCGGCCCCTGGTTCGACAGGATCGTCAAGTACGGGTTCCGTTCTGGATGAGGGAAACGTTGACGGAGAAGGACCAGGTGTGACCGCTGGGGAAGCGCACTCAAATATGGTGCCCAATACGGTACAGGGAAAAGGCAAGGACGGTACAACAGGAGGACAAAGTGCCACTAATACATCCGCAGATAAAGCAGCTCGTGAGGCCAAAGATGCTGCCCAGAAGACCACGACGACCACAACACAGGCACCAACCACGACCACCACTACTGCACCAGAGGCACCAAGTACTACGACTACAGAGGCGCCAGCCACTACTACGACCACCCGCGCACCGTCACGTCTCCGCGAAATCGACGGCAGCCTCAGCAGCTCTGCGTGGGTGTGTGCCCCGCTGGTGCTTGCCGCATCCGCGCTGGCGTACACCGCTCTGGGCTGAAGAGGTGTGTGCGGGCTGTGCGTGCCAGCACTCAAACGCGGGGATTTGTGTGCGTGTGTGTTGTGGTTCACTGTATAAAATAAGAGAAATAATGATCTTGTTTTGCTTCACTTGCTTCTGCTGCCGTGCTGTGTGCTCCGCGTTGTGCCCCGCATCCGCCACGTTGAACGCATCGCGGACACACTCACAAGCATGCGCACTGGAGCCCTGGGTTTGTTTTCCTTTTCTTTTTTAATTTGTTTTTAATTATTGTTTTTTAATTCTTGTTTTTTATTGCTTTTTAAACTTGTGGTTTGCGGTGCGGTGTGCGAGCTCTGCAATCGTACTGACTCCATCTGTCCCGTGGTGTGTGCGCTGCCGCTGCTGGGGTGCTGCCATTTGTTGCTGTGCGGTGGCTGTGCGTGGTGTAGCGGCTGTGTCTCCCTTTGTTTTTCTCATGCTATCGGAGGTTGGCTCCGCAGCGTTAGGCAACTCCACTGTTTGTGATGATGACTGGCCGTGTGCTCTGCGTCCTGTTGGCTCCTGCAGTGATGCGCAGCTGCTGGTGCGTGTGAGTGAGGGCTGCTGCGACGGGGTGCGTGTGCGGCCCGCGGGTGATGGCGCGGTGACTGCTGGGCACGCGCGGGGTGTGATGGCTGCGGAAGGTGGACCTGTGGCCGGTGGCTCTGGACGAAAGGGGAATGTGAACTCTGAGGACAATAGCAATCAGGAAGACGAGGAGGGTGGAGGAAGCACCGCGGGTGAGGACCATAATCCCACCTCGGGAGGACCACTCACTGCTCCGACGAGGCAGGGCCAATCCAGCAGCGACCCACTGCGAAGTGGCACTTGCAATCCGTCCGGCACTGGCAGCGTGTCTGCTGCTCGGATGCGTGCAAGTGGACCGGAGTCTTTGGGCGGCGGGCACGCTGCAGGCACAACATCCCCACGCTCCGACGCATCTCAGCAGGCAGCGGGTGGAGTGCATGCTGGTGGCGGGAGGACCTCCCAGGGCAGTCAGGCCTCGGAACAAACCGTCACGGGACAGTCACAGGTGCCAGGGACGGCGAAGGAGGCACCGCAGGGCGATGAAGGAGGAGAACCCGGAGCGCAACACGAGGCCGACCAAACCACAAAAATGACTGTGATGACCTCTTGCGCAAAAACAGCGGTGGAAGAGGAGAGCCGCCAGCGGGATCGCAAGATGCACCGCGTCTCTACAGTGGCGGGAATGCTCATTATTATTATTATTCCCTGCTCTTACCGACATGTCTAGCCACACGATGTCACCAGGGTGCCGAGGAGGTGGTCGAGCAGCGACATGAGTTTTCTGCTATGAGGCAGCTGCCATTGGGAGAACCTTTCGGTGCCAAGGTCCTTCTTAATGCCCAGCCGTTGGCGCACAGCCAGAGCGTCTGTACATTCCGGAAGCAGTTGGTGCAGTGTTTTCTGCGGGCTAATTTTTGCGCTTGTGGAGGCTGGCTGATCCTGCGGTAGCAGTGATTGCCTCCTGGCACTGCTGCTGCGGTGTCGAGTAGCGTCTGGGTTCTGTGCGCAGCGATTCCTGTGCTGTGCGGTACTTTTTTTGTGTGGGGAGGACTGTGTCGCAGCAATCGCGGTGGAGGTCGGGAAGCGGTGGAGGGCGTTCCGGATGAAAGCACCGACAGTGACCGATGTGGTTCGTGTGTCCCACCAGTGTGGCGTCACAGTGCGGGCATTTCTTCTTCCGACGGCGTGTGGAGGGCCGTCTCTCCACAGGCGGTGCGTCGGCCTCCCTTGTTGTCGGGGGAACAGCGTCCGTCCCGGTGCGGTGGGATCGTCGTTGGAGCGCATGAAAGCAGACTGTTCCGGTGAGATGTTGCGGAAACGGCGTTGGTTCGTGCAGTCTCTCACAGTCCAGTACAGGCGACCCCAGAGCTCGGATTCCCCGCAACCTTCCCGTGCAGTGTGTATCCGTTCCTGTTGGTCGAGGGCCTCCTGAGTGATCAGGTGCTTGCCGCCTGGATCTGATGGCCTGGCGCCGCCAAGCAGGTAGTGGTGGGTGTCCTGATGCATGGTACTACGCCACTTGTTGGTGAGCTGGGTGTTAATGCATGTCAGCAGGTTCGTGCGCTGTATGGGTGCTATTCCATGTTCCGTGTGTTGCCCGGTTGCCGTGTTCTGCGTCGCATGCTGATCTGCAGGCTCGTTAACGTGTACTCCGCAATGTCCGTAACAAAACTGCAGGTGCACGGACCAGCCAGCACGCGTCAGTGTCAAGAGACGCTGCCAGAGCCGATCCTCCGTCCAGTCTGTCTGACTGAGCGGGCCCTTGTTTAGAGCCGCTAGAAGAGACTGACTGTCCGTAACCACAAGCAGGGCTTTACGCCTGTGGCGGATACGAGGAATCATCAGCTTCTCTAGGGCTAGAAGCAGCGCACGGGATTCCGTCCTGTAGCTGCATGGGCGTGCACCGCATTTTATGCTGGCCTTTTCTATTATCTCCGATGAGTTGAGGGATGAAAGCAGTATTCCAACCCCTGCTGACTTGGGAACGTCGACACCGCCATCGGTCGCAAGTATCCACGAACGATGGCTGTGCAGCGCCAGAGCCTCTTCGCTGACTCTGCGCTTTTCCCTCATCAGCTCTTCTTCGTCGGTTATTGAGTGGTCTATCGGAAGTTCCACACCGATGGTGACCCGGTGAGCGGAGGCCGCAAACCAGGGAGGAATGGAGCTGCGAAAGAACCGCTCTTCGCGTGGTGAGCTCTCGGTGATGCCATAGTCCTTTGTGTATGCGTCTACGAAGGCATATAGCTCGTCCCGAGATAATGGCGAGATGCGGAAACCAGCGCGAGGCGGCGGCTCAGGCGGGGGTCTCCGCATCCAGTCCATCTGACATGTGCGTGTGTTCTCAAATATGGAGAGCCGCGCGCGCAGGCAAAGGACGTGGAGCGGCGGCATATTAGCCTCCAGCAGTGCGGATTCCGGGTCAACAGTGCTCGGAACTCCGCTGACAATGCGTGCTAGGGTTGCGTACGTCTTCTGCATCTCATTCTTCGCTGAATCCGTCGCTACTGCCCATATGAGCTCGCTGCCATAGCGTAATTAGGGAGCACCGTATCCAATGACGAACGTGCGTAGGTCATGTGGAGATGGTCCCGCCTCTTTGTGCGCTATGCAGCGTAGCTGCGATATCCGTTGCGAAGTGGCAGCGCATTGCTTGGTGGCCGCCACATTTAGCGTCAGTCGTGGATCGAGATCCATGCCGAGAAGCTTCGTAGTTCGCGATGCCCCCATGGTCATGACTGGGATTTGACATCCAGCCACTACCAGCGGCCACTTTCCTTCACGATCATAATCTGACTCCGTGTGCGTGGATAGTGTGAACCAAGCAGCTTCACACTTTGACGGGTTGATGGCCAGGCCATTTTCCTGACTCCACGCATGCAGTTTTTCAAGAACCATGTTGGCAGTGGGAATGGCGTCTTCCCGGGACTGCCCCCTAACGATAATAGAGAGGTCGTCCGCATACATGTCTGCTGTGACACCCGCAAAGCTGTTCAGCAGATTGAGAAGTGGGTGTGCGTAAAGGGAGAACAAATATGGTCACAGCACGGACCCCTGAGGAACTCCTCGCAGCATGGGACGCCGATCGCTGTGTCTGTGGCCAACTCGTGTCTTCGCGTAGCGACCACATAGAAAGTTTCTAAGCCACCTTCTACAATTCACCCCCGGAATATTAGCCAGCAAGCGACTGAGGACTCGATGATCTATGGAGTCAAAAGCCTTGCTGAAATCAACCAACACCAGCAGGGTCCGATGGGGTCTGTAGTGGAGTTGATTGCCAATACCGCTCTTCTTGGGAAGGCTCACTTGGAAATAATGATTTCTATTATGCTCCACATCGTGTATCAGGTGTGCCAGCTGCATCGTCGTAGTACGCATACTACGATATGCATACTGGTGGGGGTGCGGCGTCCACACCCAAAGCAATCTCTTCAGTACCATTTTCTCAGCAACCTTACTTACAATGGAGGTAAGGCTGATGGGTCGATATGACTCAAGCAGTTCCGGCGACTTACCGGGTTTTAAGAGTGGAACGATGGTAGCGCGTCTCCACTCAACCGGAATCGTACCGGTCGTCCAGCTGTGGTTAATGCAACGAAGAAGGAATCGGAGGCCCTTTGACGAAATATGTCGCAGTGCCTCACTGTAGACTTCATCCGGTCCGGGGGCCTTGCCATACGGCGTATTACGTAGCGCAGCAAGCAGTTCCGTACGATTAAAAGGTGCATCAAGAGGGGAGTGAAGATGAGCAACTAAACCAGATGTGGTGGCAGCTTCGTTTTTATCCTGTGACTCAGAACTAGATGGGAGTGAAGAACCTGAAGTAGACGTAGCGGCAGACTCGTTGTTGTTCTGCTGCCCAAAAAGAAAAGAAGCATTAATGTTCAAAGATGCACTCTGTCTGTTGATGCCTTTGGAAAACCTAACTGCCTTGTGAGAGGGGTGAAATGGAAGAAAGATGCGATTGAGAGCATTCGCTGCTCTCCTTGCTGTTTTGTAAGTGTGTTGACCATCTCCTAATAACATTGATGTGGGAGATGGAAGTGATGCCTTTTTTCGTCCGGAAATGTATTTCCATGTGAGTGGCTCGCCTGGATTAAACTTGCTGATGCGACGTAGATACGTGTTGCGCACGCGCTCTCGGAGTAGGAGGAAGAATTGACTCCTTGTCCGTTGCATTTCTGCCTCACGGTCGGGCGTCGGTAACTGTAGATAGCGGGCCTTGCTGTCGGTAGCAATCCGCTCTGCCTCCACGAGAGTGTCGTCCCAAAGCCTGGGACCGTCCTTGTGCATGCCGCGGGGTCAATGTCGTCGATACGAAGTTATAAGCGCTCTCGTGAAAGCCTTAATGCCGGTGGACTGCTTTTATAGTCATATGCCGGAAGTTGTGCGTCGAAGTCCTTGATGAATAAATCCCACTTGCACTTCCCCCAACTGTAGAAAAACTTAGGTGCCGAAGGGGGTGCCGAAGGTATGGTATCCTTAAATGCCTGATGCAGCGTAAATGTCAGCATATAATGATCGCTAAGCGGCGACACGGAAGCTGACCAATCCGACACAGTCAAATGCTTTGACCACGTCAGATCGATACAGGATCGTTCTCTTGTGCCACGGGCATACGTGATCTCACCAGGGGTGTTAACCAAGGTGAGTCCCGCATCCGTGCACAGTTCTAAAAACTCTGCAGCAACCTCGCTTGGAGAAGTCTCCAAGAATGGCTCCCACTGTGGGTGATGCATGTTGAAATCCCCGCACAGCAGGAGCGGCGACGAGGCTGGAAGGCAGTTTACTAACCGCCTGAAGGATTGCGTTACTTGCGGTGGTGGTCTCATATAGGCACTCGCCACAATGAGATCACGGTTCTGGTCCAGAGCAACCTGGACCACCACCACTTCAAGGCTGGTGTCATGCTGGGGGATGGTGAGGGGTATACGCTTGGAGCGGAGAGTTTTCCGCACCAGCACCGCCACACCGCCTCCCTTGCCGATGCGCGACTGTGCATAGAGCACATAATCTCCAGTGTGCATGCTGGCGATCTGCTCTGACGACTTCCAAGTCTCCTGAATGGCTATTATGTCTGCTCCTTGCGCCATTAATGTTGCGAGTTTTGACGGTGTGAGGCAAGAAACGTTCATCTGGAGTACTGCTATGGGGCCTGGGTTCTGCTCAATGTCTCCGCTTAGCAGTAGCTTTTGTCGTTGCGCGTCACATACGGCACGCAAACGGTATGTATAGCGCTGATAAGCGCCGATGGAATTCAGCAGCGAATAGAAATACCGCTCCGCGTGCAGCCATGTAAATGGCTCCATCTGGTGCCCTTCCGACCCGTTTGAGCGGCGCCTCCTGCATCTCCGCATGCAGCGGATGGGCAGCAGGCGCTTAGCTTCCTCTCTAGCAATGAGTACTAGACCCTGGCACCACGTTGAGGTGGCCGGCTGAGCCAGGGCTCGGCAGTCGTTGTGATGTTTTTCATTCTCTCGGCTTTGGCTGGTGTCTTTCGTATTACTGTGCTTCTCTTCACCTTCTTCTCCTTCTTCTTTCCCTGCATAATCGGATTCCGGTGCATTCCTCGGCATCGCCACTTCACCGCCTTTTTGAGCCTCGTTATTTGAAGTATCGGTGGAAGCTGAGGTTGATTCCGGCCCTTCCGTTGGGTTTGCTGGTGAATCACCCGCTGGGGCTCCGGTGTTGATCCCATTTCTGCTGCACCGCCCTTCGGTGTTTCTGGAGTTGCTGCTGCCACCTGTTTTTCCGCATCAGGCAACGCTTCGGGTAGCTGTGTTGAGGAATCGACGGCCTTATTTGGATCGCCAGCGTACTTCTTGCAAATCTCCTCAGCTTTAGGGCCCCGACATTTACTCGGCGTCTCATCGCCATTGCCACAAATCTCATTCATCGATTCATGCATACACATCTTAAACCCCAACACATCCAACATTCCTTCCTTCGTATTTTTTTCCTCGCAATCCATCTCAGCCTCAGGATACCAAGTTAAGACCATATCCTCCTCCACAACACCTCTGTCACTGACAAGGCCATAAGCCGCTGGCACCACAACACAACACCACAGCACGCAGAGGGCACACACCAGCAGCACACGGCCAGTCATCATCGCCAGCACTCCTGTCACTTGCATGTAGCCTTCAGCACAAAATAACACCACGTCAAAAGAGAGGGAAGCAAAAAGATAGACACGGCCGCTACACCACGCACGACACACACTCCAATCCACGGCAGCAGGCACACACACACACAGCCCTGCCGCAACACCAACACACAGATGGAGGAGGGAGAAGCAAACAGGAGCGGCACACAAGGCTCCACCGCATGTACATGCGGCGAGAGCGGTCCGTCGTGTCGGCACACAGCAACACAAAAGCAAAGTAACAATACAAAAAGGAGATCCCCGCACACCACGCGGATTGTTGGTCCACGGGAAGTGCAGCCAATATTCACCACAAAGCAGCTTGTTATCTTGTTTTGGTTGCATGCTGCTACAATAGCGAGTGAGTAGCGCAAGGGCCGTCCGTACAAAAGTGGCAAGTATTCCGTCGTGCGGGCTGGGGCAGTCACAAACAGTCGCAGTCCCAGTTCCCAACGACGAGGGCATTCCCGCAGTGGATGAGGCGGAGTCTCCCGCGGTCCGTCGGGGATCAGCAGCCCGTGGCGTCCGTGATGAGGCGGTGGCGGAAGAGCCTGGTCCATCTCGAGTACCCGCGTTTGTGCTTCCTGCGTGTCTTGCCTGCTGGCGTGCTTGGCAACTTCGGTGGCGACCTGCGCGCGAGGCGCCTGTTAAGAAGACGGTGGCGCCATTGTGGCATCCGCATGGGAGGCCCTCGCAAACTATTGTAACGCCAGGCTGAGCACGTCCGGCATGTGCCCTCATACTGTGGACGGACGAGCGCACTCTGCCGCAGGTTGGGCAGGAGGACGTCAATCCGCCGCTCGCTGGTCGGCAAGGAGTTGCGGTGCTCACGTCGGGAAGAGGTTCCGGCAGAGGCAGAGGCGGGCCGGTCACCGCAGTGAGGGAGGGACGGCACCACCGACACAGAGGGTTCCTTGTGATCCGCAGGGCGCGTGCAGGCCTGTCGAAGAGTGGGCAGGAGTCGCATCGCGCCTGTGCGCGGTGCCGCCACTCGGGGACCGATGTCCGGGTCAGCACCAGGAATAGAGTCCTCGCCACACCGACAGGCGCCTGTCACGCGGTGTGCGCGCCCTCCTTTTCCTCCTGGTCATCCTTCCGTTATAACCTCTTGACGGCGGTAAGGAAGTCCACGTGCCAGGCACTGACGCAGTCCTGCGGGAGGGATCGTGCAATCGTGGCTTGTTTGTCAGCGACCTCACTGCGTGGAATACCGCAGTGTGATGGGAAAATATAAAATCCACAGGGTGACCTCGCTTCACCAAGGAAAGCAGCATAATCCAAATTTACTCAGTAACGCGGTCTCGCACGGTCGGTGGGCAACGCGGGGTGCCTCCATTGCCGAGAGGGAGTCCGTTTCCTCCAGCATTCGTGTGGGCGATTGGGATGTTCCCAGACAAGGAGGTATGAGATGTCTAAAAACATTTTCGATCGCAAGGCAGTCTGCCCTATATGAGCATGCGAGGCTGCCAGCTGCTGCACGATGTACCTCCACAGGGAGATCATTTGTCGTGGTGGAGTCATATAATAGCGCAGCGGATCCAGACGCGAGTGCAGCGAGATATGAAGAACCGTCCGTCGACAATTCAAAATCACAATCCCCCAAAGAGGAGTGAGTAGAATTAAAAGCCGTGCGCCCGACATCGTCAGAGGCGTCTTCGGCAAACAGTGGCTGATAAAATCTCACCTTGTTGCAGATCACAGTGTCCCAGGGAAAAATTCGATGTTGGGCAAGAGGCGCGCGAATGTGGTTGTGGGGTGTCCCAATAATGTCACAGACGCGTAGCAATCCATTAATAGCAGCATCTCTCGGAAGCGGATTGATGTCGCCGCTTTCCCATGCATGGACGGAGGCATAGGTTGCGAGTAGATAAGGGAACGCAAATCCTCGTGATCATGGAGGCGTATATAGCGTTCGTATTGTGTGAGTGCACGACGCCAGAGTACCTTCCGGAGCGGAAGAATATTGGCCTCCAAATAGACGGATGTGTCTTCCGTAGAGGCGTTCAGGCCAAGAATGTTTTGCTACCGTCGCGGTACCGTACTTCCATATTATGGAGGTGAGTGGGGGCGAGTCACGGGACAATTGCCTCGCCATTATGAAATAGCACACTATGAACGCATCCAATCAAAAAGGATCGCATGGTGTGATGGCACGCGCCCGCCTCTACGACCAGACGCAGCTGATAGCGGCGTGGCATGGTCCTCTTTGCAGCGGTGGAAGCATGCGTAACAAAATTAAGAAGTTGATCGAACCTGTTGCCCAGCAAGCGCACTGGGCGTGACTGAATACGCAGGTTCCCGCTAACAAGATGGAGATCGACCATGTCCTCGTCAGACCGTGTGTGTGTGAAGAGATGTGGAATAGAGCAGCTTCGCTCTTAGCGACGTTGATTTTTAGGCTGTGCCCGGCAGCCCATGTGACCACAAGAGACAAGAGCGGTCGCATTGCCGCAGCACAGGCATGGATGTCCGCACATGAGGCAACAAGTGTGTGTTCGTCAGCGTACATGAATGCGGCGGCTGAATAGATGCTGCCCAGGCGGCGCAGCAGATCATCCACACAGTAGAGGAAGAGTTGGGGTCCCGGGACGCCGCCTTGCGGTGCTCCAGCTGAGGCGAGTTGTTTTCGGGAGTGCTGTTCGCGAGTGCATACCCTAACATAGCGGCCCCGCAGGTAGTTCTGCAGCCAGCGTTTGGTTCGAGGCCAAGGCGCGGAAGTCTGTCAAGCATGCAGAATAACTTCCCATGGTCAGTGGTGTCGAACGCAGTCGGAAAATCAATCAAAACGACGTGCGATGGCGACGAGGGCGTCGTGTGGGGGCGTCGTCCCCAGGGCGCTCATGCTCCACAATGCCAAACTCATTCAGTCCACGAGTAATTTGTCGATAACAAGTGCCACCACGTCCGACGTAGAACGCGGAGGTGCAAATCCGAAATTGACGTGGGTGGTGCGGCAATAACGCTGACAGACGGCGGTGAATCATTCCTTCGGCTAACTTTAGTAAAACAGAGAGCAGCGTGATGGGTCTGTAACTCTCTGGGCGGCATGGATCCTTCCCAGGCTTGGGAATAGGAATAGCATCTCCCATTCTCCAGGAGCCAGGCAGGCTGCCGTTTGCGAAGGAGTCGTGGATCATCGTTCCAAGAGTGCCATGCACAACGGGCCCGAGACGGTGCAGGAATTCATTCAACATTTCGTCGGGGCCAGGGGCTGAGCCAAGCAAAGAGTCACGGATGGTCACGTCAAGTACATACGGCAGGAAAGGCCGATCCATTTCCCAGCCACCAGGAACCAAAGGAGTGCAGCGAGCAGCAGCAGCAGTATAAGGCGGTATGGCACGTGAAACCGCACAAAATGACGGACAAGCAGATTTGCCTGTTGCCGAGGCAGAGCGCATGCGCGGCCAAGTTCAGTGCGGAGCACAACCGATTCCAGAGGATGAGGGTGCGACGCCGCCACGCCGTGAAGATATCGCCAGCTCGGGCTGGGTGAGGCTCCAAGTCTTTTCGCGCGGGCTTCCAGAAGCACAGCGGAGCAACGGCGTAAGGCTTGATTTCGTTCCTCCTTTTTCGGGTACATTCGGCTCAAAGTAGGCAGTCTCCGGGTGAGGCAATGTGTGTGCTTCGTGTGCTGCTTCGGCGGCGGACTCGGCTTGTTCCATTTCGTGTGTCCATATCTTTTTTGGAGCTGTCACGGCTGCCGCGCGGTATGTGGCGCTCAGATGCTCGTAAGATGCCTCCGCGAGGATCCAACCATGTGGACGCGGTGGCAAGAAGGGTTTCACACAACGATGCAAAAGCAGGCCAACCCGCTTTACGCAGGGAAAAGGTGGCTTTCTTCCGTCAAGGCAGCGTGTTTGCTAGTCGTGGAGTGCCATCGTCCATCTCTACCAAGTAAGATATTAAGCGGTGGTCCGAGTTTATGTAAGGGGCGAATGTCCAGTGGGAGATGCGTAGGGCGCAATACGCAGTCACGTCAGGGGACGAGGCATTACGATGTGTGATCCGTGTTGCCTGTGTCGGGTAATTTGCCAGCCCAAAATCCATATCAATTAGAACAGCGGCGAAATTATTGCCTCCAGTCCTTGATGGTACATATGACTGTCCCAGAGTTCACGATGTAAATTCAGGTCGCCCGCGATAATCTCTTCGGGCACAAGCGACAAACGATATTGATAAATGCGGATTATTGACCGATTGCTGTGGGAGGGTTGTAGAGATTCGCCACGCAAATGCTGCGACAGCCCGGCGGAAATACACGGACAGCAATGGTCTCCAGGAGGTCAGTGCCAGGGAGCGACAGGCGCTCGCACGGTGGAGAGTGGCGCACCAGAACGGCAACACCACCACCGCGCCCAGTGAGGCCTGAAGGTAGTCATTATGGCCACATAATTTCGTCGCAACGTCACCACGGTTACTTATTTCCTGCAGAAGAACGATGTCAGGTGGACGCTGCTCCAATCGCGCAGCAAATGCGATATTTTTCACGGACGAGAGGCCTGCAATGTTGAGCTGCCTAATATTGATGTAGCCATCCACCTCGGTGCCAGGGTTCTTGTGAACGTCACCGCCACGGGCGATATCAACGGAGTGACCGCTGCGAAACGGTCGTGCAGTTCTGACCGACAGTCTGCAGGCAGACCGCCTCACCTCCCCGCACCGGGCATGGCGTGGAACCCTCTCGGGGGGTGAAATCACCTTGGTCTCCGTCGTGCTCGCAGCAACGCCCTGCTGCGGAGTTCCTATACGCAACGAAAGCCCAGCACCGCGATAAGGTGCAACGTCATCGCTGGGGACCGTGGATAATTACGAAGAAGGGCGGTGTTGACGTCCCCACGTAAGCCGGGATTGGCATACTGCTCTCATCCCCGCATTCCTCGGAAATAACAGAGAAGGTCAGTACCAACGGCGGCACACGCCCATGCAGCCACACGACGGAGTCCCGCGCACTGCTCCCGGCCATGGAAAGGCTGAGTGTCCATCGTATCCAGCACAGACAAAAACCCTGCTTGTGGTTACAGACAGTTACTCCCTTCTAGCTGCCGTCACCAAGGGCCCGCACAGTCATACCGACTGGACGGAGGATCAGATCTGGCAGCGTCTCTTGTCGCTGACGCGTGCTGGCTGGTCAGTGCACCTGCAGTTTTGCTACAAACATTGCGGAGTACATGCTAACGAGCCTGCAGATCAGTATGCGACGCAGGCCACGGCAACCGGGCAACACACGGAGCATGGAATAGCACCCATGTGGCACACGGACCTGCTGTCATGCATTAACACCCAGCTCACCAACAAGTGGCGTAGTACCATGCATCAGGACACCCACCACTACCTGCTTGGCGGCGCCAGGCCATCAGATCCAGGCGGCAAGCACATAATCACTCAGGAAGCCCTCGACCGACAGGAACGGATACACACTGCACGGGAAGGGTGCGGGGAATCCGAGCTCTGGGGTCACCTGTACTGGACTGCGAGAGACTGCACGAACCAACGCCGTTTCCGCAACATCTCACCGGAACAGTCTGCTTTCATGCGCTCCAACGAAGATCCCACTGCAGCGGGACGGAAGCTGTTCCCCCGACGACAAGGGAGGCCGACGCACCGCCTGTGGAGAGACGGCCCTCCACACAGCGTCGAAAGAAGAAATGCCCGCACTGTGACGCCACACTGGTGGGACACACGAACCACATCAGTCACTGTCGGTGCTTTCATCCGGAGCGCCCTCCACCGCTTCCCGACCTCCACCGCGATTGCTGCGACACAGTCCTCCCCACACAAAAAAGGCACCGCACAGCACAGAAATCGCTGCGCACAGAACCCAGACGCTACTCGGCACCGCAGCAGCAGTGCCAGGAGGCAATCACTGCTACCGCAGGATCAGCCAGCCTCCACAAGCGCAACAATTAGCCCGCAGAAAACACTGCACCATCTGCTTCCGGAATGTACAGACGCTCTGGCTGTGCGCCAACGGCTGGGCATCAAGAAGGACCTTCGCACCGAAAGCTTCTCCCAATGGCAGCTGCCTCACAGCAGAAAACTCATGTCGCTGCTCGACCACCTCCTCGGCACCCTGATGACATCGTGTGGCTAGACATGTCGGTAAGAGAAGAAAATAATAATAATGAGCATTCCCGCCACTGTAGAGACGTGGTGCATCTTGCGATCCCGCTGGCGGCTCTCCTCTTCCACCGCTGTTTTTGCGCAAGCGGTCACCACAGTCATTTTTGTGGTTTGGTCGGCCTCGTGTTGTGCTCCGGGTTCTCCTCCTTCATCGCCCTGCGGTGCTTCCTTCGCCGTCCCTGGCACCTGTGACTGTCCCATGACGGTTTGTTCCGAAGCCCGATTGCCCTGGGAGGTCCTCCCGCCACCAGCATGCACTCCACCCGCTGCCTGCTGAGATGCGTCGGAGCGTGGGG
The DNA here is from genome assembly GCF_000209065.1 of Trypanosoma cruzi. Taxonomy (NCBI): domain Eukaryota; phylum Euglenozoa; class Kinetoplastea; order Trypanosomatida; family Trypanosomatidae; genus Trypanosoma; species Trypanosoma cruzi. The sequence goes on from NW_001849429.1 coordinate 99,573, forward strand.
ATGCTGTGCCTGCGGCGTGCCCTCCGCCCAAAGACTCCGGTCCACTTGCACGCATCCGAGCAGCAGACGCGCTGCCAGTGCCGGACGGATTGCAAGTGCCACTTCGCAGTGGGTCGCTGCTGGATTGGTCCTGCCTCGTCCGAGCAGTGAGTGCTCCTGCCGAGGTGGGATTGGGGTCCTCGCCCACGGTGCTTCCTTCACCCTCCTCGTCTTCCTGATTGCTATTGTCCTCAGAGTTCACATTCCCCTTTCGTCCAGAGCCACCGGCCACGGGTCCACCTTCCGCAGCCATCACACCCCGCGCGTGCCCAGCAGTCACCGCGCCATCACCCGCGGGCAGCACACGCACCCCGTCGCAGCAGCCCTCACTCACACGCACGAGCAGCTGCGCATCACTGCAGGAGCCAACAGGACGCAGAGCACACGGCCAGTCATCACCACAAACAGTGGAGTCGCCTAACGCTGCGGATCCAACCTGCGATAGCACGAGAAAAACAAAGGGAGACACAGCCGCTACACCACGCACAGTCACAAATGGCAGCACCCCAGCAGCAGCAGCGCACACACCACGAGACAGATGGAATCAGTACGATTGCAGAGCTCGCACACCGCACCGCAAACCACAAGTTTAAAAAGCAATAAAAACAATAATTAAAAAACAATAATTAAAACAGAAAAACAAACCCAGGGCTCCAGTGCGCATGCTTATGAGTGTGTCCGCGATGCGTTCAACGTGACGGATGCGGGGCACAATGCGGAGCACACAGAACGGCAGCAGAAGCAAGTGAAGCAAAACAAGATCATTATTTCCTCTTATTTTATACAGTGAACCACAACACACACGCACAAATCCCCGCGGTTGAGTGCTGGCACGCACAGCCCGCACACACCTCTTCAGCCCAGAGCGGTGTACGCCAGCGCGGATGCGGCGAGCACCAGCGGGGCACACACCCACGCAGAGCTACTGAGGCTGCCGTCCATTTCGCGAAGACGTGACGGTGCGCGGGTGGTCGACACAGCTGGCGCCTCTGTAGTCGTAGTACTTGGTGCCTCTGTTGTAGTGGTGGTCGTCGTGGTTGGTGGCTGTGTTGTAGTGGTGGTCGTGGTCGTGGTATTTGGCTTGTGTTCGGAGTTACTGGATGCCTCTGACCCAGAGGGCCTCTCAACTGTTACCAGTGGCGCACCCGGTCCCGGTCCCGTACTGTCCGCAGAATTCGATGTATGTGGCTTTTTGTCCGTGACGGTTGCATCCTGTCGATCTGACTGCGTGGACCTCTCACTTGATGACTCTGATGTATGGCCCACATCTGATTCTTCTCCCGATTTTACATCCTGATTTTGTGCCCCTGAGGCACCTGGCGCAATTATTGACCCTCCCGTGCCTAATTTCCCTCCCGCCCCGGCCACACCTTTTACCTCCGGAGAAGATGAATCGGGGTCTTGAGCTGCCACGCACACGGACGGGCAGCAGCACAGGCCAAGCACCAACAGGGCGCACAGCAGACGGCACTTCATCATCGTGAGTGTGGTCGTTCAGTGGTGTGGAGCTGATCTGCACAGTGAGGGAAATGGAGAGCAACAGGAGAGACGAGAGGTGCGGCAGACACACACAGAGGGCACACCACATGAGGAGAGGGCAGCAGCCAGGCATGCACCGTACGCCGCACGCCACGCGCGACTCCCTGGAAGCAAAACAAAACAAAGAAAAGATCTCTCAGCAGAATGTTTCGTTTCATGTGCCCCAAAGCATACAGGAAATGGGTAAGTGTATACATATTGCCCGCACAAACAAAAAATATCACTGTTCCACAAGCCCACACAACATCCCTCACATTCCATGCGGCATCCGGCCTGCCCCTCCAATCCCCGTTTTGTGCGGTTCGTGGGACGCACAGCAGTGAGGCCGGCACCGCGTGTGGACAACAAAAAGCAAACAAGAGGGGAAAACACGTCACCCATGACGGTGTGTCTGTTAGGCGGACATTGAGGGAAAAAGGATTTTGGAAAAAGGTCAGAAAAGCAAACAAAAAACACGAAGTCGCTTATTAACCCAACAAAGCACCTGCGCCAAAAAAATAAAAAGAAAAAAACAGAAAAATAAAATCCCCGGCAAAATGAAGTAAGTGCTGCTGGAAAGCTGAACAGTTTTTTCCCCACGGGGAGTCGCCACTCCACCCCCCATGCCTTCTTCAGCACAGGGCCGTCATGCCCCACAGTTGCAGCACCAAAGCAGGCAGTAGTAGCACCGGGGACACGGACAAGTGGACGGTGCTGTCGCCACAACTCGGGTCACCCTCGTGCTTCCTCTGCTGTTTGGCAACACCCGATTGTGGAATAGGGACTGTGCTTGCATTGAGTTGCTCCAACCCTTCACAATACACTGTGTGGTTGTACAGAATAACGTTGGTCACCGTCATACGGCTGCTCTCCGTGCCTCTCGAACTGCCCCAGCCAATAAAGAGGTATGAGATCCTGTGTTTCTCCAGCAGGGTTGCAAAGCTTTCCTCTTCCGCTTTCTTCATGTACAATCCCCTCCCATCCACAAACACGTAGCAGCCATCCGTATTCATTTCAAGCGTCACTTGATACGTCGTGTTTGGTTTCCAGTCAAAAAGAGCAGGCTCGTCAGGATTAGCGTCACTAGGAGTCATAAAGCTCCAATTCCTTTCGTGGGTGTACGACAGGCCAATGAGCACCGTGCTGTTGGGGTCGCTCATCCCCACACCCACCAAAGGGACGTTGCCACTCTCCGGCACCTCGTGAATCGACACCGCCGCCGCAAGAGTGAACTCCCTGTTTGCAAAGTGGTGCGGCACAGTCGGCCCATTCATGTCGACCGGCCACTGCGCTCCCGCTCCGGCGCCTTTGAGCGTCACTCCATTAACAGCCGCTGCCGTATTCTTTATTATTGCGCCCACGCCGAGTTACTCGTCCTGCCACTCGGTCTCAGTTGAGCTGCCGGAAAAAAAGGGCAACCAGACCTTTGGTGGGAACAGGACCACTGCACATGCCATTTGCTGCCGCCCAGCCAACCTTGGCAGTACGACTGCATGATTGCAAGGCACTGTCCAAATCTGTCCATTTCTTCGCCACATCCTTTACACGCTGCAGCCCCGCCGCCACGCGCACTTCAAAATGACCGTCTGATCCGTCCTCGCTCTTCTCTTTGTTCTCGTACAGTGAAAGCAACTCGTCATTATTCCCTTTCACCAACAGGGAGCTCGCGGCAGCGTCATCACCCTCACGGGATATGGGACCAACATCGTGCACACGCACAATGCTCGTCACCCAAAGACGAAGCCGACCCTTTTCATTGTCCTTAGAATACGCGGGCAGGGCGGCGAGCATCACCTTCTCGCCCGCAATGACTGCGGTGGTGGATCCACTCTGCACTCCGTACCCTTTTCTATCATGTGAGTTGCCCCACACGCGATTAATCGACACACGATTTGGATACCAACTCGTCCCATGCCCATCGGACACGCACAGTTGGTGCTGGCCATCCCCACAAGAAGACATCAGAATAAGTTTTTTGCCAGCTACCCACTCCACAACGGATAGATCCCTGCAGCCCCTGCCAGTCGTGCCATACGAAAGCCTCCATTTATTATCCGACGAAGTGAGCCGCACGGCGAGTAAAACACTCTTTCCATCCCCGCCTGTGGCCTGCAGGGAAACACAATCGTGCCGCCATGAAACGCAACACCCGAGCCTCCTCCACCATTCAAATTCTTCAGGGAGTTAGTGCGACCTCCGGCATCGGGTTTAACCGCATGGGCCCCACTGCATCGGATCTTCTTGCTCTCACCCTCTTCAGTGACGGTCCCCCTCACAAGCAAAAGGCTCCAGTTGCTTGTGTCAGCCGGTTGTGTGTCAGAACTTGTTTTGCCTTAGTCCCCAAGAGGCAAGTAGATGTTGCCACCACTCACAACTGTTGTGGGTCGCATTATCTCTGCTGCCTCCTTAACATCCGTAGCAGCAACATCCCCCCAGAAATCGCACAAAAGGAACACTGTTGTCCGCCATCGAGATCTCCATTGGACCACCACTTAAATTCAGCCGCCTCGCCATGATCCCATCACAGCCGCTGACTCCGCCTTCTGCCCTGCACTGAACCCCAGCGGTGGCAAACACACCGCCCTTCACACCCACAAAGCTGGGAGCACGAAGCAACGTAACTTCCACGTCATTTTTACCTTCGCCCTATTTAACAGAAGAAATAATTATCATCCCTTCAAATTAATCAATGAGCTGCACCGAATTACTTTCCTCAGCTTTCCCAGCACCACCGGTGCCGCAGCACATCATCACGACAAGGAGAAGCAGCACCGCAAAAGTAAACGCACGCCGGGACATGTTGGGCCTCTGCCGCTCACTCTCTCTTCCTTCCCTCCTCCTTCCGCTGGATCCGGTCACGCGGCGACGGTTGTGTGTGCGGGGTGCCATGACTGCAGCAACACGTGAGAGCATATAAATATGTGTGCGTGTGCGGTGTGTTTGCTGTTGTTGTTCCTTTCAGAGCCTTACAATTTCACAGTAACGTTTAGCGCTTGTTTTCCTTCTTTGTGAGGGTGGGAAATAAATAAAGAGAAAACATGTCAAGAAAAGAAGTACAACAGTAACCACCCTCACCCATCCACAGTGAGTGGCATCATCATCCCCGCCATAGTCACTCCCAACAACAACAACTCACGCATGCAGACACACGGAACAGCAGAAGGAGAAACAATGCACCGGGAACACACAGCGACTGCCACCACCACCAGCACGAGTCACGGAGGTGCGTCGTTCGTCACGCGTCAGCATACACCGAGCAACGACCGCCCACAAAGCAACAAAACGCAGGCTTCTTCTCTCCTCGCGAGGGTCTCCGCAGCCACAATCCTGTGCGTGCGTGCATTCTCAGCGTTTGCAACACGGCATGTGTGTGCATGTGCTTGTGTGTTTGGCAGCGCCTATACTTGCAGAGCAGCTGTGCGCCACAAGAGAGTCTGAAGAAAGCAACGGCAGAGAGAGGCAGATAGCACACACGCAAATTACTCATATCATCGCACACACACACACGCAGCCGCGGAATGGGTGCACTCAACCACAAAATCAAAAAGGAAAACAAAACAAAAAGCCGAAGCGTGGGACGACCAGCGCACACACACTCTCATTGCTCCAGTAAAGCAAAACACACACAAAGAGGGAGAGAGAGAGAGGTCGCCCACTCAATGCAATAAAAACAAAACAGAAACAGTTACGGTGCTCCGCCCATGCAGCCAGGCAGGACGGCAGCGGTGCGTGTCGTGCAAAAGAGAGCACCAACGGGCCTGCATGGGTGTGCATGCATATATACAATGGGCACATTATTGTGTGTGCTTCGTGGGGTGAGGTGAGGGCGAGAGTCCATGCAAGGGGACACACACACAGAGAGTGAAGGACGAGTGTGTGTGTGCGGGCGGTGCACGGCTCTCTCACTCACTCTCACGCGGCCACCACCGCCGCTGCCGCAGTAGCAGCACTCGCAACAAGAAGAAGCAAAAGAGGGGAGGTGGTATGGGAGACCGCGGTGCTGCTGTCACTGTCGCCAGTCGGAGTCGTATCATTTGCAATAGCTGTGGTTTTTATTGGTGTTTCTTTTGCACCGTCATCTTTATTTCCATCATCTTGTGCTGCTTCTGGTACTGCGTCAACACCTGCCGTATTTTTATTGGAAATCTCCTCCTCAGTAGCCTCGTCAGGGCCATTACTGGCGGCAACACTTTTCTCTGACAAGCGTGATGTTGGAGTTGATTCGGCATGGCTGTCATATGTTCCATCCTTTTGTTTGCTTGTGGTGAGAACACTGTCTTCTTTTCTTGACTCACTCCCTGACTCCCGGCCGCCTTGAGCTTTCTGTACCTGTTGCACTGAGACGACATCTGCAGAGCCGGGGTCTTCATTTTTTACTTGTGGCGTTGCTGCTGGTGCTGTTTCTTTCTCGCTGCCATCCTCTCGTTGATGTTGTTGTTTTTCGTCCGTCACCGCGGCACGAGATGCTAAATCATCGCCCGAATTCTCTGCATTGTCCTCGTCAGCGTCATTGGTGACAGCATTATCGTCATCCGCCGCAAAAGATGATAATGTTGTTTCTTCCTGACCCTCGGTTGTCACATTTTGTGTGGCACCTGCTGTTGGTATGTTGCCCTGTTTCAGAAGGACGTCGGCTGGCTGCGTGCTTTCTGTGTCCTCCTTCGCTGGTGACGATGCGGTGTGAAATGATTCCTTCGCTGATGGAGCTGCTGCTGATGTTTTTGCGGCCACACTTGTGTTTTTTTGTTGGTCGCCTCCTCCTTTTCCGCTGGCTTCAGACGATCGAGAAACTTCAGAAGACAAATCAGAGGATACTCCTCCCGGAATGTCAGCGGCACGAACATCACTTGAAGAAGGCGATAAAGCATCCACCTCCGGCTGATTCGCCGGTACTTTCATCGCCTTGGAGTCCTTTAGATCTGAACCAACTAACGCTTTTCTCTCGGGCACACTCCTGTTTTCATCGCCCATTAATTCCCGCCGTACGTCTAACTCCTTATATTTGGTGACGGACGGTTCTTCAGGCTGCGGTTGCTCTAATCCCAATTCTGTTCCCCCTCCTGCACCTCCTTTTGAAGATTTCGCTTGATCTCTCAATGCCAAGCCCTGTAAAGTGCCTTGCGTTTCCTGGACCAGCAGTGGTAGCGTTGATCCAACGGAGATAGCTTCGGTGGGGCCATCTTCAGGATCCTTAGCAACCAGCGCATACCGCTGAGGCCTCCAACGACGACGGCCATCCACAACGGCACGCACGCCGTCCATCCCTTGACGGAGGCATTCCCCAACGGCGGACGCATTCGCCTCGCCTCCTGTCCTCCTGCCGGCCTCCTCCGCGCATTCCCTCCGCAGCTGAGCGTGCCACCGCAAGAGCGAATACTCAACCGCACTGCCATCGGCATCGCCACCGCCGGCACCGCACCACAGCACGCAGAGGACACACACCAGCAGCACACGGCCAGTCATCATCGCCATCACTCCTGTCACTTACGTGTGGCCTTCAGCAAAAGTAACACCACGTCAACAGAGAGCAAAAACAAAAAGATAGACACAGCCGCTACACCACGCACAGCAACAAATGGCAGCACCCCAGCAGCAGCAGCAGCGCACACACCACGAGACAGATGGAGTCAGTACGATTGCAGAGCTCGCACACCGCACCGCAAGCCAGAAGTTTAAAAAGCAATAAAAACAATAATTAAAAAAAGAAATTAAAAAAGAAAAACAAACCCAGGGCTCCAGTGCGCATGCTTGTGAGTGTGTCCGCGATGCGTTCAACGTGGCGGATGCGGGGCACAACGCGGAGCACACAGCACGGCAGCAGAAGCAAGTGAAGCAAAACAAGATCATTATTTTCTCTTATTTTATGCAGTGAACCACAACACACGCGCACAAATCCCGCGGTTGAGTGCTGGCACGCACAGCCCGCACACACCTCTTCAGCCCACAGTGGTGTACGCCAGCGCGGATGCGGCGAGCACCAGCGGGGCACACACCCACGCAGAGCTGCCGAGGCTGCCGTCGATTTCGCGAAGACGTGACGGTGCGCGGGTGGTCGACACAGCTGGCGCCTCTGTAGTCGTAGTACTTGGTGCCTCTGTTGTAGTGGTGGTCGTGGTGGTTGGTGCCTGTGTTGTAGTGGTGGTCGTCGTGGTTGTGGTGGTCGTCGTTGTGGTCGTCTCAAAAGAAGCTTCGGCTTTATTAACGTCTTTGTCCGTAGATGTACCGGTACCAATTTCTGATCCTTTATTGCCGATCGTAACCTCTGTCAGTGATGTATTTGACACGTTATTTACTTTTGGTCCCGGATCGGTTGAACGTGGCGCTTCTGCCTCAATTGTTTCCGCAGTCGGCTCAGTGCCTGAATTTTTAGCAGCCTGACCGTTCCCTGGTATTCCTCCTGTTTCAGGGCCCGAACCTGACAACTCTGACTGACCGGCCGTCGGGGTTGGTGGCTGTGGTGGAGGGGGCGGTGAAAGGGGAGCGGCTTGAGGTCCAGGCTGAGCGTCTGCCACGCACACGGATGGGCAGTAGCACAGGGCAAGCACCAACAGAGCGCACAGCAGACGGCACGTCATCATCATCGTGAGTTTGGTCGTTCAGTGGTGTGGAGCTGATCTGCACAGTGAGGGACATGGAGAGCAACAGGGGAGACGAGAGGTGCGGCAGACACACACAGAGGGCACACCACATGAGGAGAGGGCAGCAGCCAGGCATGCACCGTACGCCGCACACCACGCACGACACACACTCCAATCCACGGCAGCAGGCACACACACACAGCCCTGCCGCAACACCAACACACAGATGGAGGAGGGAGAAGCAAACAGGAGCGGCACACAAGGCTCCACCGCATGCACATACGGCGAGAGCGGTCCGTCGCGTCGGCACCCCTCACGGAGGGTGCGCATACACACAAGAAGGTGCAGCGCACACAGCAACAAAAAAGCAAAGTAACAATACAAAACGAAATCCCCGCACACCACGCGGATTGTTGGTCCACGGGAAGTGCAGCCAATATTCATCACAAAAACAGTTCGGTTGCCGTATGCCTTCGTCCACATTCGGCGCACTCCACTTCATGCAGGCCCGGCCACCACCGCAGCAGCAGCCGCACACGCAACAACAACAAGAAGAAGCGAAAGAGGGGAGGTGGTGTGGGAGACTACGGTGCTGCTGCCACTGTTGCCATGAGAAGCTGTGTCACGTGTTTTGTTGTTTGTGGTTGGCGCTGCTGTGGATCCTGCACTCTGAGGTACCGTATCATATTTTTTGGCTAATACAGCTTCACCATCGGAATTCATGCCGGGTGATGTGGCGCCTTCAATGGATTGTCGGTTCGGATGATTGCTGGTTGGAGTGCCTTCTGTGCCAGTGTCAGACCGCACGGCTGTAGTTATCGTGGTGCTGTTGTCGCTGTCGCCAGAAACGGTTGTGCCAAGTGTGTTACGGGCGGTGGCTGCTGGTATTGCTTGCGATTGGCTGCCAGCAACAGTTTCATGTTCCGCTCCTTCTTGCAGTAGTGCTTTGCCGGATCGTTCGTTATTGTTGGAAATGTCCTCCGCAGCGCCCCCTTTTCCTAGAGCAGAAGTCGGACCATTTCCAGTTGTAGAGGTGGATGAAGAATGTGTTTGTTGTTGACTGACAGCTGGTATATCTTGTGTGATACCTGCGCCGGTTGCGGCTTTATCCTCCGGTGAGTCCTCTTCGGTGTCCCCTTTAGGTGTTGTCTCTCGCCCCACCACTGGCGTCAGTGCCGCTGTCGATGCTGCTTGTTCCACTGTGCCTTCCTGCTCCTTCGCCCCTCGGTCTGCTGCTGGTGGATGGCTGTCGCTCGTGGAAGATACGCCCAATTGTTCTTCATTCACGGTGGTTATTACTTCACCCTCCGCAGTCGCAGCATCATCACCACAAACACCACCACCATTTTCTAATTTTGTTTTTGCGTTGGGCGACTGTTCTGGCGCACTGAGATCGCTTTTCCCTCCTGTTCCCGCATCAGTGTGGTACGAAACATGAGGCACTAATTCATGCTGATCCCGTACGACTTCATGCCCCTCTTTTGCAAGAGTTAAGGCATCCCTAGATTCATTTAAACCCACACTCTCACCAACACCGGGAAGTGAAGGTTTGCCACCCGTAGGAGCAGAACCCGGCAAGTGACTTCCACCGCTCACAGAGCTTCCATCAGTGACATCTCCATTATCACCATGACCCCCAACTGGGGAAGAAGATTGACCAACACTCCCAACAACACCTTGGCCGGAATGCTCACGATCCTCCCCGGTAACTGCCGACACCAAAGGATACCCGCACCACAGCACGCAGAGGGCACACACCAGCAGCACACGGCCAGTCATCATCGCCATCACTCCTGTCACTTGCGTGTAGCCTTCAGCAAAAGTAACACCACGTCAACAGAGAGCAAAAACAAAGAGAGAGACACAGCCGATACACCACGCACAGCAACAAATGGCAGCACCCCAGCAGCAGCAGCGCACACACCACGAGACAGATGGAATCAGTACGATTGCAGAGCTCGCACACCGCACCGCAAACCAGAAGTTTAAAAAGCAATAAAAACAATAATTAAAAAACAATAATTAAAACAGAAAAACAAACCCAGGGCTCCAGTGCGCATGCTTATGAGTGTGTCCGCGATGCGTTCAACGTGACGGATGCGGGGCACAACGCGGAGCACACAGCACGGCAGCAGAAGCAAGTGAAGCAAAACAAGATCATTATTTCTCTTATTTTATACAGTGAACCACAACACACACGCACACAAATCCCCGCGTTTGAGTGCTGGCACGCACAGCCCGCACACACCTCTTCAGCCCACAGCGGTGTACGCCAGCGCGGATGCGGCAAGCACCAGCGGGGCACACACCCACGCAGAGCTGCTGAGGCTGCCGTCGATTTCGCGAAGACGTGACGGTGCGCGGGTTGTCGTCGTGGTTGGCGCCTCTGTAGTTGTCGTGGCTGGTGCCTGTGTTGTTGTGGTCGTCGTGGTCGTCGTAGTTGGTGCATTTGTTGTGGTGGTCGTAGTCGTTGTCTGAGCAGAGGCTTCAGACTCCTTATTTTTGTGTTCTGCGGATGTTTCAGTGCGACTTTCTTGCTCTTGCGTACCCTCTGTCAGTGATTTATTTGGGTCGGTACCTACTTTTGGT
>NW_001849429.1:110396-117116 GCF_000209065.1 Trypanosoma cruzi
AGACCTGCCGTACTGGTAGATCCTGGTCCTTCTCCGCCACCATTTCCCGGATTTGCAACGGACCCCGTTGTTGAAAGATCTGAATGACCGGTCTCCAGTGATGCTCCCCCTGTTGCAGAGTTCGATTGACTGAGGCCGCTTCTATTAGATCCAGGATCAGTTGATGTCGGTGTTGTGGTCGCTTTGGAAGAAGCGGCAGATTTATCTGAAACGCACACGGACGGGCAGCAGCAGCACAGGGCAACCACCAACAGGGCGCACAGCAGACGGCACGTCATCATCGTGAGTGTGGTCGTTCAGTGGTGTGGAGCTGATCTGCACAGTGAGGGAAATGGAGAGCAAAAGGGGAGACGAGAGGTGCGGCAGACACACACAGAGGTCACACCACATGAGGAGAGGGCAGCAGCCAGGCATGCACCGTACGCCGCACACCACGCACCACACACACTCCAATCCACGGCAGCAGGCACACACACACAGCCCTGCCGCAACAACAACACACAGATAGAAGAGGGAGAAGCAAACAGGAGCGGCACACACGAAGGTGCAGCGCACACAGCAACACAAAAGCATAGTAACAATACAAGAAGAAGATCCCCGAACACCACGTGGACTGTTAGTCCACGGGAAGTGCAGCCACCACCGCAGCAGCCGCACACGTAAAAACAAGCGCGAGAAATGTAATAATGCAAGCAACCATTTACTTGTGTTGCTGTTTGGATGTTGGCAGATGTGTGCACATGTTTTGTTCGTTTGGGTTTTTTGCGGAGGACAAACCTTCATGCCTGGATCGTGTGTTTCAAGAATTTCCGCAAGGTGCACAATTATTTGTTTTCTCTGGTGAATGTTTCTTGTGTTGGTGCAGCCAATAATTCGGTGTGTGTTGTTCCTGCTTCTCGCTGGTAAAGTGCTGCAATAGATGTTTGTGTTTCCTTTCGTCGCTGTGGCACCTGATTCCTCACCGTTTATTGCGGTGGAAATAAAAATATGTGAGTGGACTCCCACGCACCAGAACGCACCTTCGCTCCTATTTATTGGTGCATGGAAGGGCATGCGTGTTTGGTGGTGCCTCGTCCATATATTTTGGGTGCACATTCCCCTGCAGGCTGAGGGCGGGATGACGCTCCGTCGCGGTGCACTTCCATCGCATGCCGCCCACCGTGATTCATCATGCATCACCCCCTCACATATTCCGTGGTGCCACACCGCTGATATTATTGCAGCCGCTGTGACTCCGCTTATTCCACGCATTTGATTGTGCCACAATACATCCGCTCGTGTGGCCGCCGCATCCAAACAGCGGTGCCCAACACCGTGAGCGGCAGTCCACATCCTTGCATGTCCCAGCGCAGTGGTGTTTGACTGTCAGCCAGGCGTCAGACAACAAGAGAGTATTGTGCTGGCAGTACAACACACGGAGCTGCAGTGAATGACTCGGGTGGCGACGCATCTATTTGTCGCAAGGCAGTGAAAAGGAGTCGGGCAAAATAATGCCGGCAGCACTCACAACACCATATCCACAGCCAAAGCATGCGACGTGATGTGTGTTTCACTGGTGCTGTGAAATGCCTGCAGACGACGTCACTAGTGGAGGCACACCACCCATGATCAGCGGACAGACAATAATCGGCATGGGAGGCCACAAGAGGCAGCAACGACGCCAGCAGCAGGAGCAGCTCGCTCTCTCTGTTGCCTCCGAGAAGCAATTATTCCACCAGCCACAGCTCACTGTGCCATCGTGACACTCCATGCACGTCGTGGCTGCGTCAACACATCCTGCTCCCTGCAGCACATCAAAGATGCCTCACTCCGTCCACTAAGTGCATCGGTGTGGGCCGTGGCTCGGCTGCTCGTGAGGACCACAACGATGTGAGGGTCACCGAGTCGCAGCATGTTTGTTGTGACGCTGTTGCATGGCACCCGCACACGCACGCAGCGCCTGCATCCCTCCCTGTTGTGTCCGCCCTCTGCCGGAGTGGCCACACACACGGGCAGCAGCAAAATCACTTCACGCTCGGCAATCAAAAATCAACACTGACATCCCTCGCGACGCAAAGATCTCAGTTGCCAGCACGGGCCTCCTGCCGCTCCGCCATCGACGCTGAAACACGGCACAGTGCACGCAATTATTTTCCTCGTGTGCAGTCAGCCGTTTGCTTCACACATTCTTCGACGGGCCGACGTCCACAAAAGCACGCCACAAAAGCCACCGTGATCGCACAAGCTCTTGCGATGGGCGTCGGTGTGTGCATGCATCCGCTGCTCACACGTGCTGGCAGGCAGCCTGCAGCCGGTGCCCTCGTGCCAGTTCATCGGCTCCAGCACGGGAAAGAGAAAACGGCCTATTCCTCATGCACTTATTCCCACCGGCAGCACCAACACGCTGGTCGCCAGCCGTCATTCCTCAGCACATCCAGGAATGCCGAAAAGTGACGTGGAGCTGTCAGCCAGCAATGCCACAATCCCCGCACACACGTCGGCTCCACCAGAAAAGACACACAAATCACAAACAACACCCTCCACATTTCATCCAAGCATCATTCCAACACACCGCGACACGCCAAACAGAAGTATTCGTCACTCCACGCACCTCCCCACACAATCACATAGTCCACGCACCACGCACGGCAGCAGCTCACACGCAGTCAAACAAATGTTCCTCGGATCAGTGGCCTCCACCTGCTGCAGTGGGAAGTAAACAAAAGGGACGAGCGGCCAAACCCCAAAAGAGTGCCACGACTGGCCGCAAGTCAACGGAACGCAGCCACACAAATGAATTCAGTCCTCATGCCCTCAGCCTACCACCTTCCCCACAAAAGCTGCAAAGATTGAAAACAAACGCACCGTCCAATAAACTCTTTGTGCAAAGCCAAAAGAAGCCGCAGTACCTCCTGCTGCCCTCACAGTCCGTTGATGACGCCTGGATGCGGATGGTCACCCATCGGTACTTCCAAACGACGCCGCACACCCGCGACGCATCCTGCGCTCTGAGACATGCGGCCCTCACTATCACCAGAGACGCCCACGCACCGTCAGTACTCAACAAATCGTCAAGGAACGAAGGATAAGTCAGACTGACAGCAAGACACCCGCCGACAAATCACAGCACAAACATCATCACAAGCAGAACCAAAAGCAATGCAGGCCGCAGAGTAACGTGAATCAAATGACGCATGGCGTATGTAAAAGAAAAAAAAACTCAGTGGCGCTACAAGAATACAAGAGGCTGACACTCTCTCAACAATAAAGGAACAGTATAATAATACACAAAAAGCAAACAATTTAGGCGTCCACCGTCAAAGCAAGCCACAAATCAAACAAAAAGGGCAATGAAATGGGTGCACTCAACCACACCACACGTAAAACAAAAACCGAAAGCCGCAGCGTGGACGACCAGCGCACACACTCTCATTGCTCCCGTAAAGCAAAACACACACACACACAGAGGGAGAGAGAGAGAGGTCGCCCACTCAATGCAATAAAAACAAAACAGAAACAGTTACGGTGCTCCGCCCATGCAGCCAGGCAGGACGGCAGCGGTGCGTGTCGTGCAAAAGAGAGCACCAACGGGCCTGCATGGGTGTGCATGCATATATACAATGGGCACATTATTGTGTGTGCTTCGTGGGGTGAGGTAAGGGCGAGAGTCCATGCAAGGGGAAATACACACAGAGAGAGAGAAGGAAGAGTGTGTGTGCGGGCGGTGCACGGCTCTCTCACTCACTCTCACGCGGCCACCACCGCAGCAGCAGCAACAAGAAGAAGAAGCAAAAGAGGGGAGGTGGTGTGGGAGACCGCGGTGCTGCTGTCACTGTCGCCATGAGAAGCTGTGTCATTTGTTTTGGCTGTGGCGATTGCTTTTGTTGTTGGGATTCCTGCATTCTGAGAGGCAGCCTTCTCCGCGCTGTCTGATGCTTCTTCAGAAGCGGAATTCGTACTGTGCTCTGCGGTTCTTTCACTGGAGGGTTTTCTCAAGCCATTTTTGGCCGGATTGCCTTCTGTGTCATCGTCAGACCGCAGGGCCGTAGCTGCTGTGGGGCTGCCTTTACTGTCGCCATCTATTGCCGTCTCACTCGTGCTGGCGGCTGCCGTGACTGGCGGTTGTATTTTTCCCTCACTGATTGTCGGAACAACATCTTTTTCGAGACCTTTCTTGTCGTCCTTCTTTTCTCCGGCAGCTGACCCCTCAGTATTCTTCGCGCCATCTCCATTCGTACGACTGTTCTCAACACGATGTCCACCTGTAGAAGAGGATTGCGGAGTTGTTTCCGGTGTATCGTTGGCTGATTCACCCTGCGACAAATTCAATAAAACTCGTTGTTTATTTTGATATTCTGGCAAACTGTTAATTGGGCGTACCCCCGTTTCAACTCGTTGGGTCCCATCCAGTGAATTTGACCGCAATTCCTGCTGCTCAGGCAACCGCACGTCTGCCACTTTAATTGGATTGCTTACAGGCCCTTCTTTATCTTCTCTTTCATGTTCAGTGGCAACAACGTCTTTTTCCGTTACTCTCGGGGATTCTCCCGCATGCGTGGGTGTTGATACCTTCTGAATTCCCGTTGTTTCTGTTTCTGAACTTGGGCTTCCTGATGCGGGTGGTTTATGTTCCGTGGATTCCGGCGGAACTCCCCTTCCACTCGCGGGATCACCGGGTTCACTCTGCAACAAACTCGGTGGATCTTCTTGTCGTTGTTGAACTCTTCCTTCTGGCGGAGTGTCGTCGGAGGGTATCGTTTTTTCACCTCCTTTTGCTCCATTCGGTGACGGCCGCCGTAAGGTCTCATCGTCGGTTGAGTGCAATTCCGCCTCTGCTGGCGCATCGCCTTCAGACACCCCTTCACCTCTTCCTTTTTGAACGGTTTTCACTTTTTCACCATCAACTCCAACTCCACCGCCATCCGCTTCATCTCGCTCAGCAACGACTTCATCCTTTTCTTCCAAAACATCGTCTGAGCGTCGGGTCGGTGATTCTTCTTTAACTTCTGGCGCCTGTGGTTCCACGCCCGGTATGACTGGGGATGACAATTCCGTTTCTTCCAATTTTTTGTTGTCCCCACCAGAAACAAAAACATCGCCACCGCCAGCATCATCGGCCGCAATTCCAGACACCGCACCACAGCACGCAGAGGGCACACACCAGCAGCAGACGGCCAGTCATCATCGCCATCACTCCTGTCACTTGCGTGTAGCCTTCAGCAAAAGTAACACCACGTCAACGAAGAGTGAAAGCAAAAAGATAGACACAGCCGCTACACCACGCAGAGTAACAAATGGCAGCACCCCAGCAGCAGCGCACACACCACGAGACAGATGGAATCAGTACGATTGCAGAGCTCGCACACCGCACCGCAAACCAGAAGTTTAAAAAGCAATAAAAAACAATAATTAAAAAAAGAAATTAAAAAAGAAAAACAAACCCAGGGCTCCAGTGCGCATGCTTATGAGTGTGTCCGCGATGCGTTCAACGTGACGGATGCGGGGCACAACGCGGAGCACACAGCACGGCAGCGGAAGCAAGTGAAGCAAAACAAGATCATTATTTCCTCTTATTTAGTACAGTGAACCACAACACACACGCACAAATCCCCGCGGTTGAGTGCTGGCACGCACAGCCCGCACACACCTCTTCAGCCCACAGTGGTGTACGCCAGCGCGAATGCGGCGAGCACCAGCGGGGCACACACCCGCGCAGAGCTGCTGAGGCTGCCGTCCATTTCGCGCAGACGTGACGGTGCGCGGGTGGTCGACACAGCTGGCGCCTCTGTAGTCGTAGTAATCGGTGCCTGTGTTGTAGTGGTGGTCGTCGTGGTTGGTGGTTTTGTTGTGGTCGTCGTCGTGGTCGTCTCGGCATGATCTTTCGCTTTCTCATTTGTTTGATCCGCGGTTAGTCTCGGGTCACCTGTTGTCCCTGGAGCATTGTTTCCTTTGTCCGGAGCAGAGCCCGTACCTGACGACCCTGACTGACCGGTCGCCGTGGATGGTGAAATGGACGGTGGGCCTGCGACGCTTACATCAGTATTATTTAATCCTTCTGCCGCTTCAGCGTCTGCCACCCACACGGACGAGCAGCAGCACAGGGCAAGCACCAACAGGGCGCACAGCAGACGGCACTTCATCATCATAATCGTGAGTGTGGTCATTCAGTGGTGTGGAGCTGATCTGCACAGTGAGGGACATGGAGAGCAACAGGGGAGACGAGAGGTGCGGCAGACACACACAGAGGGCACACCACATGAGGAGAGGGCAGCAGCCAGGCATGCACCGTACGCCGCACACCACGCACGACACACACTCCAATCCACGGCAGCAGGCACACACACACACAGCCCTGCCGCAACACCGACACACAGATAGAAGAGGGAGAAGCAAACAGGAGCGGCAAACAAGGCTCCACCGCATGCACATGCGGCGAGAGCGGTCCGTCGTGTCGGCACCCCTCACGGAGGGTACACACACACAAGAAGGTGCAGCGCACACAGCAACACAAAAGCAAAGTAACAATACAAAAAGAAGATCCCCGCACACCACGCGGATTGTTGGTCCACGGGAAGTGCACCAATATTCATCACAAAGCAACTTATTATCTTGTTTTGGTTGTATGCTGCTACAATAACGAGTGAGTAGCGCAAGGGCCGTCCGTACAAAAGTGGCAAGTATTCCGTCGTGCGGGCTGGGGCAGTCACACACAGTCGCAGTCCCAGTTCCCAATGACGAGGG
>NW_001849429.1:117216-125632 GCF_000209065.1 Trypanosoma cruzi
GCCTGCTGGCATGCTTGGCAACTTCGGCGGCGACCTGCGCGCGAGGCGCCTGTTAGGAAGACGGTGGCGCCATTGTGGCATCCGCATGGGAGGCCCTCGCAAACTATTGTAACGCCAGGCTGAGCACGTCCGGCATGTGCCCTCATACTGTGGACGGACGAGCGCACTCTGCCGCAGGTTGGGCAGGAGGACGTCAATCCGCCGCTCGCTGGTCGACAAGGAGTCGCGGTGCTCACTTCGGGAAGAGGTTCCGGCGGAGGCAGAGGCGGGCCGGTCACCGCAGTCAGGGAGGGACGGCGCCACCGACACAGAGGGTTCCTTGTGATCCGCAGGGCGCGTGCAGGCCTGTCGAGGAGTGGGCAGGAGTCGCATCGCACCTGTGCGCGGTGCCGCCACTCGGGGACCGATGTCCGGGTCAACAGCGGGAATAGAGTCCTCGCCACACCGACAGGCGCCTGTCACGCGGTGTGCGCCTTCCTTTTCCTCCTGGGCATCCTTCCAGTGCCGTCGCCTCACTGCAGTGAGAAAGTCCACGTGCCAGGCATTGACGCAGTCCTGCGAGAGGGATCGTGCAATCGTGGCTTGTTTGTCAGCGGCCTCACCGCGTGGAATACCGCAGTGTGAGGGGAAAATATAAAATCCACAGGGTGACCTCGCGTCACCAAGGAAAGCAGCATAATCCAAATTTACTCAGTAACGCGGTCTCGCACGGTCGGTGGGCAACGCGGGGTGCCTCCATTGCCGAGAGGAAGTCCGTTTCCTCCAGCATTCGTGTGGGCGATTGGGATGTTTCCAGACAAGGAGGTATGAGATGTCTAAAAACATTTTCGATCGCAAGGCAGTCTGCCCTATATGAGCATGCGAGGCTGCCAGCTGCTGCACGATGTACCTCCACAGGGAGATCATTTGTCGTGGTGGAGTCATATAATAGCGCAGCGGATCCGGATGCGAGTGCAGCGAGATATGAAGGACCGTCCGTCGACAATTCAAAATCACAATCCCCCAAAGAGGAGTGAGTAGAATAAAAAGCCGTGCGCCTGACATCGTCAGAGGCGTCTTCGGCAAGCAGTGGCTGATAAAATCTCACTTTGTTGCAAATCACAGTATCCAGGGAAAAATTCGATGTTGGGCAAGAGGCGCGCGAATGCGGTTGTGGGGTGTCCCAATAATGTCACAGACGCGTAGCAATCCATCAATAGCAGCATCTCTCGGAGGCGGATTGATGTCGCCGCTTTCCCATGCATGGACGGCGGCATAGGTTGCGAGTAGATAAGGGAACGCAAATCCTCGTGATCATGGAGGCGTATATAGCGTTCGTATTGTGTGAGTGCACGACGCCAGAGTATCTTCCGGAGCGGAAGAATATTGGCCTCCAAATAGACGGATTTGTCTTCTGTAGATGCGCTCAGGCCAAGAATGCTTTGCTACCGTCGCGGTACCGTACTTCCATATTATGGAGGTGAGTGGGGGCGAGTCACGGGACAATTGCCTCGCCATTATGAAACAGCACACTATGAACGTATCCAATCAAAAAGGATCGCATGGTGTGATGGGACGCGCCCGCCTCTGCGACCAGACGCAGCTGATAGCGGCGTGGCATGGTCCTCTTTGCAGCGGTGGAAGCATGCGTAACAGAATTAAGAAGTTGATCGAACGTGTTGCCCAGCAAGCGCACTGGGCGTGACTGAATACGTAGGTTCCCGCTAACAAGATGGAGATCGACCATGTCCTCGTCAGACCGTGTGTGTGTGAAGCGATGTGGAATAGAGCAGCTTCGCTCTTAGCGACGTTGATTTTTAGGCTGTGCCCGGCAGCCCATGTGGCCACAAGAGACAAGAGCGGTCGCATTGCCGCAGCACAGGCATGAATGTCCGCACATGAGGCAACAAGTGTGTGTTCGTCAGCGTACATGAATGCGGCGGCAGAATAGATGCTGCCCAGGCGGCGCAGCAGATCATCCACACAGCAGAGGAAGAGTTGGGGTCCCGGGACGCCGCCTTGCGGTGCTCCAGCTGAGGCGAGTTGTTTCCGGGAGTGCTGTTCGCGAGTGCATACCCTAACATAGCGGCCCCGCAGGTAGTTGTGCAGCCAGCGTTTGGTTCGAGGCCAAGGCGCGGAAGTCTGTCAAGCATGCAGAATAACTTCCCATGGTCAGTGGTGTCGAACGCAGTCGGAAAATCAATCAAAACGACGTGCGATGGCGACGAGGGCGTCGTGTGGGGGCGTCGTCTCCAGGGCGCTCATGCTCCACAATGCCAAACTCATTCAGTCCACGAGTAATTTGTCGACAACAAGTGCCACCACGTCCGACGTAGAACGCGGAGGTGCAAATCCGAAATTGACGTGGGTGGTGCGGCAATAACGCTGACAGACGGCGGTGAATCATTCCTTCGGCTAACTTTGGTAAAACAGAGAGCAGCGTGATAGGTCTGTAACTCTCTGGGCGGCATGGATCCTTCCCAGGCTTGGGGATAGGAATAGCATCTCCTATTTTCCAGGAGCCAGGCAGGCTGCCGTTTGCGAAGAAGTTGTGGATCATCGTTCTAAGTGTGCCACGCGCAACGGGCCCGAGACGGTGCAGGAATTCATTCAGCATGTCGTCGGGGCCAGGGGCTGAGCCAAGCAAAGAGTCACGGATGGTCACGTCAAGTACATACGGCGGGAAAGGCCGATCCATTTCCCAGCCACCAGGAACCAAAGGAGTGCAGCGAGCAGCAGCAGCAGTATAAGGCGGTATGGCACGTGAAACCGCACAAAATGACGGACAAGCAGATTTGCCTGTTGCCGAGGCAGAGCGCATGCGCGGCCAAGTTCAGTGCGGAGCACAACCGATTCCAGAGGATGAGGGTGCGGCGCCGCCACGCCGTGAAGATATCGCCAGCTCGGGCTGGGTGAGGCTCCAAGTCTTTTCGCGCGGGCCTCCAGAAGCACAGCGGAGCAACGGCGTAAGGCTTGATTTCGTTCCTCCCTTTTCTCGGGTACATTCGGCTCAAAACAGGCTGTCTCCGGGTGAGGCAATGTGTATGCTTCGTGTGCTGCTTCGGCGGCGGACTCGGCTTGTTCCATTTCGTGTGTCCATATCTTTTTGGAGCTGTCACGGCTGCCGCGCGGAATGTGGCGCTCAGCTGCTCGTAAGATGCCTCCGCGAGGATCCAACCATGTGGACGCGGTGGCAAGGAGGGTTTCACACAACGATGCAAAAGCAGGCCAACCCGCTTTACGCAGGGCAAGGGTGGCTTTCTTCCGTCAAGGCAGCGTGTTTGCTAGTCGTGGAGTGCCATCGTCCATCTCTACCAAGTAAGATATTCAGCGGTGGTCCGAGTCCATGTAAGGGGCGAATGTCCAGTGGGAGATGCGTAGGGCGCAATACGCAGTCACGTCAGGGGACGAGGCATTACGATGTGTGATCCGTGTTGCCTGTGTCGGGTAATTTGCCAGCCAAAATCCATATCGATTAGAACAGCGGCGAAATTATCGCCTCCAGTCCTTGATGGTGTATATGACTGTCCCAGAGTTCACGATGTAAATTCAGGTCACCCGCGATAATCTCTTCGGGCACAAGCGACAAACGATATTGATAAATGCGGATTATTGACCAATTGCTGTGGGAGGGTTGTAGAGATTCGCCACGCAAATGCTGGGACAGCCCGGCGGAAATACACGGACAGCAATGGTCTCCAGGAGGTCAGTGCCAGGGAGCGACAGGCGCTCGCACGGTAGAGAGTGGCGCACCAGAACGGCAACGCCACCACCGCGCCCAGTGAGGCCTGGAGGCAGTCATTATGGCCACATAATTTCGTCGCAACGCCACCACGGTTACTTATTTCCTGCAGAAGAACGGTGTCAGGTGGACGCTGCTCCAATCGCGCAGCAAATGCAATCTTTTTCACGGACGAGAGGCCTGCAATGTTAAGCAGCCAAATATTGATGAGGCCATCCTCCTCGGGCCATGGTTCGTGTGAACGTCACCGCCACGGGCGATATCAACGGAGTGACCGCTGCGAAACGGTCGTGCAGTTCTGACCGACAGTCTGCAGGCAGACCGCCTCACCTCCCCGCACCGGGCATGGCGTGGAACCTTCTCGAGAGGTGAAGTCACCTTGGTCTCCGTCGTGCTCGCAGCAACGCCCTGCTGCGGAGTTCCTATACGCAACCAAAGCCCCAACACCGCGATAAGGTGCAACGTCATCGCTGGGGACCGTGGATACTTACGAAGAATAGCGGTGTCGGCATTCCCACTTCAGCCGGGATTGGCATACTGCTCTCATCACTGCATTCCTCGGAGATAATAGAGAAGGTCAGTACCAACGGCGGCACACGCCCATGCAGCCGCACGACGGAATCCCGTGCACTGCTCCCGGCCATGGAAAGGCTGAATGTCCCTCGTGTCCAGCACAGGCAAAAACCCTGCTTGTGGTTACAGACAGTCATTCCCTTCTAGCCGCCGTCACCAAGGGCCCGCACAGTCATACCGACTGGACGGAGGATCGGATCTGGCAGCGTCTATTGTCGCTGATGTGTGCCGGCTGGTCCGTGCAGCTGCAGTTTTGCTACGAACATCGCGGAGTACATGTTAACGAGCCTGCAGATCAGCATGCGACGCAGACTATGGCAACCGGGCAACACACGGAGCATGGAATAGCACCCATGTGGCACACGGACCTGCTGTCATGCATTAACACCCAGCTCACCAACAAGTGGCGTAGTACCATGCATCAGGACACCCACCACTACCTGCTTGGCGGCGCCAGGCCATCAGATCCAGGCGGCAAGCACATAATCACTCAGGAAGCCCTCGACTGACAGGAACGGATAAACACTGCACGGGAAGGGTGCGGGGAATCCGAGCTCTGGGGTCGCCTGCACTGGACTGCGAGAGACTGCACGAACCAACGCCGTTTCCGCAACATCTCACCGGAACACTCCGCTTTCATGCGCTCCAACGACGATCCCACTGCAGCGGGACGGAAGCTGTTCCCCCGACGGCAAGGGAGGCCGACGCACCGCCTGTGGAGAGACGGCCCTCCACACGCCGTCGAAAGAAGAAATGCCCGCAATGTGACGCCACACTGGTGGGACACACGAACCATGTCGGTCACTGTCGGTGCCTTCATCCGGAACGCCCTCCACCGCTTCCCCACCTCCACCGCGATTGCTGCGACACGGTCCTCCCCACACAAAAAAAGGCACCGCACAGCACAGAAATCGCCGCGAAAAAAACCCAGACGCTACTCGGCACCGCAGCAGCAGTGCCAGGAGGCAATCACTGCTACCGCAGGATCAGCCAGCCTCCACAAGCGCAACAATTAGCCCGCAGAAAACGCTGCACCATCTGCTTCTAGAATGTACAGACGCTCTGGCTGTGCGCCAACGGCTGGGCATCAAGAAGGACCTTCGCACCGAAAGCTTCTCCCAATGGCAGCCGCCTCATAGCATGAAACTCATGTCGCTGCTCGACCACCTCCTCGGCACCCTGATGACATCGTGTGGCTAGACATGTCGGTAAGAGCAGGGAAAAATAATAATAATGAGCATTCCCGCCACTGTAGAGACGTGGTGCATCTTGCGATCTCGCTGGCGGCTCTCCTCTTCCACCGCTGTTTTTGCGCAAGCGGTCACCACAGTCATTTCTGTGGTTTGGTCGGCCTCGTGTTGCGCTCCGGGTTCTCCTCCTTCATCGCCCTGCGGTGCTTCCTTCGCCGTCCCTGGCACCTGTGACTGTCCCGTGACGGTTTGTTCCGAAGCCTGACTGCCCTGGGAGGTCCTCCCGCCACCAGCATGCACTCCACCCGCTGCCTGCTGAGATGCGTCGGAGCGTGGGGATGTTGTGCCTGCAGCGTGCCCTCCGCCCAAAGACTCCGGTCCACTTGCACGCATCCGAGCAGCAGACGCGCTGCCAGTGCCGGACGGATTGCAAGGGCCACTTCGCAGTGGGTCGCTGCTGGATTGGCCCTGTCTCGTCGGAGCAGTGAGTGCTCCTCCCGAGGTGGGATTATGGTCCTCACCCGCGGGCAGCACACGCACCCCGTCGCAGCAGCCCTCACTCACACGCACGAGCAGCTGCGCATCACTGCAGGAGCCAACAGGACGCAGAGCCACCGGCCAGTCACCATCACAAACAGTGGAGTCGCCTAACGCTGCGGAGCCAACCTGCGATAGCACGAGAAAACCAAAGGGAGACACAGCCGCTACACCACGCACAGCAACAAATGGCAGCACCCCAGCAGCAGCGCACACACCACGAGACAGATGGAATCAGTGCGATTGCAGAGCTCGCACACCGCACCGCAAACCAGAAGTTTAAAAAGCAATAAAAAAACAATAATTAAAAAACAATAATTAAAAAAGAAAACAAACCCAGAGCTCCAGTGCGCATGCATATGAGTGTGTCCGCGATGCGTTCAACGTGGCGGATGCGGGGCACAACGCGGAGCACACAGCACGGCAGCAGAAGCAAGTGAAGCAAAACAAGATCATTATTTCCTCTTATTTTATACACTGAACCACAACACACGCGCACAAATCCCGCGGTTGAGTGCTGGCACGCACAGCCCGCACACACCTCTTCAGCCCACAGCGGTGTACGCCAGCGCGGAGGCGGCAAGCACCAGCGGGGCACACACCCACGCAGAGCTGCTGAGGCTGCCGTCGATTCTGCGAAGACTTGACGGTGCGCGGGTTGTCGACGCAGCTGGCGCCTCTGTAGTCGTAGTACTTGGTGCCTCTGTTTTAGTGGTGGTCGTCGTTGGTGGCTGTGTTGTAGTCGTCGTTGTCGTAGTTAGTGGTTTTGTTGTAGTCGTCGTAGTGGATGAATCCTCGGCATTCTTTTCTGCTTTTTCCACAGGTGTATCCGTACCACTTGTTTTACTCTTCTTACCTTCCGCAGGTGCAGCATTAGACGTTTGTTTTGATTTGGGGCCCGTAGCTGTAGGCGTATTTCCATCTCCATCACCCCTTACCTGTTTCTCACCGGACCCCATCTCTGGTGGCCCCTCTCCGCCACCATTTCCCGGCTTTCCAACGGGCTCCAAACCTGACGACTCTGACTGACCGGCCTTCAGGGGTGTTGACTCTGGTGGAGGAGGCGGTGTAGCGGGAGCGGCTTTAGGCCCATTCTCAGGACCAGCGCCTGACGCGCACACGGACGGGCAGCAGCACAGGGCAAGCACCAACAGGGCGCACAGCAGACGGCACATCATCATCATCGTGAGTGTGGTCGTTCAGTGGTGTGGAGCTGATCTGCACAGTGAGGGACATGGAGAGCAACAGGGGAGACGAGAGGTGCGGCAGACACACACGGAGGGCACACCACATGAGGAGAGGGCAGCAGCCAGGCATGCACCGTACGCCGCACACCACGCACGACACACACTCCAATCCACGGCAGCAGGCACACACACACACAGCCCTGCCGCAACACCGACACACAGATAGAAGAGGGAGAAGCAAACAGGAGCGGCACACAAGGCTCCACCGCATGCACATGCGGCGAGAGCGGTCCGTCGTGTCGGCACCCCTCACGGAGGGTGCGCACACACACAAGAAGGTGCAGCGCACACAGCAACACAAAATCAAAGTAACAATACAAAAGGAGATCCCCGCACACCACGCGGATTGTTGGTCCACGGGAAGTGCAGCCAATATTCATCACAAAGCAGATTGTTATCTTGTTTTGGTTGTATGCTGCTACAATAACGAGTGAGTAGCGCAAGGGCCGTCCGTACAAAAGTGGCAAGTATTCCGTCGTGCGGGCTGGGGCAGTCACAAACAGTCGCAGTCCCAGTTCCCAATGACGAGGGCATTCCCGCAGTGGATGAGGCGGAGTCTCCCGTGGTCCGTCGGGGATCAGCAGCCCGTGGCGTCCGTGATGAGGCGGTGGCGGAAGAGCCTGGTCCATCTCGAGTACCCGCGTTTGCGCTTCCTGCGTGTCTTGCCTGCTGGCATGCTTGGCAACTTCGGTGGCGACCTGCGCGCGAGGCGCCTGCTAAGAAGACGGTGGCGCCATTGTGGCATCCGCATGGGAGGCCCTCGCAAACTATTGTAACGCCAGGCTGAGCACGTCCGGCATGTGCCCTCATACTGTGGACGGACGAGCGCACTCTGCCGCAGGTTGGGCAGGAGGACGTCAATCCGCCGCTCGCTGGTCGGCAAGGAGTTGCGGTGCTCACTTCGGGAAGAGGTTCCGGCGGAGGCAGAGGCGGGCCGGTCACCGCAGTGAGGGAGGGACGGCACCACCGACACAGAGGGTTCCTTGTGATCCGCAGGGCGCGTGCAGGCCTGTCGAAGAATGGGCAGGAGTCGCATCGCGCCTGTGCGCGGTGCCGCCACTCGGGGACCGATGTCCGGGTCAGCACCAGGAATAGAGTCCTCGCCACACCGACAGGCGCCTGTCACGCGGTGTGCGCGCCTTCCTTTT
>NW_001849430.1:0-25531 GCF_000209065.1 Trypanosoma cruzi
TTACTTCTTTTCTGCTTATTGGGGCGTGTTGTTATTCGTCACGCGTCAGCACACACCGAGCAACATGTCAAAAAAAAAAAAATGCAGGTTTTTTCCCCCTCGCGAGGGCCTCGGCAGCCACAATCCTGTGCGTGCGTGCATTCTCAGCGTTTTAAGCACGGCATGTGTGTGCATGTGTGTGTGTGTTTGTCAGCGCCTATACTTGCAGAGCAGCTGTGCGCCACAAGAGAGTCTGAAGAAAGCAACGGCAGAGAGAGGCAGATAAGCACACACGCAAATTACTCATATCATCACACACACACACACGCAGCCGCGGAATGGGTGCACTCAACCACAAAATCAAAAAGGAAAACAAAACAAAAAGCCGAAGCGTGGGACTACCAGCGCACACACACTCTCATTGCTCCCGTAAAGCAAAACACACACACAGGGAGAGAGAGAGAGGTCGCCCACTCAATGCAATAAAAACAAAACAGAAACAGTTACGGTGCTCCGTCCATGCAGCCAGGCAGGACGGCAGCGGTGCGTGTCGTGCAAAAGAGAGCACCAACGGGCCTGCATGGGTGTGCATGCATATATACAATGGGCACATTATTGTGTGTGCTTCGTGGGGTGAGGTGAGGGCGAGAGCCCATGCAAGGGGACACACACACACAGAGAGAGAAGGAAGAGTGTGTGTGCGGGCGGTGCATGGCTCTCTCACACTCACTCTCACGCGACCACCACCGCAGCCGCACATGCAACAACAACAAGAAGAAGAAGAAGCAAAGGAGGGGAGGTGGTGTGGGAGATCGCGGTGCTGCCGTCACTGTCGCCGGGTGTCGTCGGCGTAGTGGTTTTCGTGGCTGTGGATTCGACTGGTGTTTCTTTAGGATTGGCTTCTTTATTTTCATCTTGTTTTTCTTTTCTCCCTGCATCATCGGATTCCGGTGCATTGTTCGGAACTTCTTCTCCAGTGCCCTTGTCCGTTTCGTTGTCATCATCATTATCGCTGGCAACCGTGGGTGTTGGTGCGGCTGATTCGGCTTCACTGGTAGATGTTTCCTCCTGATCGGTGTCTGTGATTGTGTCAGTGTTCCCTTCTGTCGAATCTTTTGTTGGCCTCGTGGTTACTGGGCGTTCCTCTGATTTTGGTGTCGGCACATCATCTGCATTGGTGGGTTGTCCTCCCACTGGCGAGGATGGTGGTCCTTTTGTTGGTTTCGCTGGTGGATCCGCCAGAGGTGCCTCTTTCGGTGTTTCTCCCAAGTCTCCTTCCTTTCCCAGTGCTTTTGGAACTGAAACTTTTACTGAATTTTCCGCAGCTGGCGGCGGTTGGGTTTGCTGTTTTCGGCACTTAACTTCATCTGTTTTTTCAGCGTACTTTTTGCAAACACCCCCAACATTAGGGAATTCAGTTTCCATGAACAGCCTAGAGTAAAGATCCTCACAAAGCTCATGCATGTCATGATGTAAACAACAATTCACGGCCAAATCCTTCAAACTCAAATTCGTTTCGTTAGAATATTCCGCCTCGCATTCGTTCTTTAGCAGTTCTTCCCAATTTAGGAACAAATACTCAAACTCACTGCCATCAGAAACACCGCCAGCATCATTGACCGCAATTCCAGACAAACCGCACCACAGCACGCAGAGGGCACACACCAGCAGCACACGGCCAGTCATCATCAACGCCATCACTCCTGTCACTTGCGTGTAGCCTTCAGCACAAACTAACAACACGTCAACGTAGAGGAAAAGCAAAAGGAGAGACAAATCACACACAACCACCGCACAGTGACAAATGGCAGCTTGCACACACCATGGGGCAGTTGGAATCAGTGAGAAGGCAAAAAAATCACGCCGCCCTGCAAATCAGAAATTAAGAACAAATAAAAACTGGGTTAATAGTCCGGCAAGAGTCCCGGAAAGGACAAAGAAAATAGATTAGATCTTAATTTTATTTCACGTGCCATGCAGCACAATATAGATGACCGTGTGTTTGTGTATACATCTTCCCCGCGAAAAATAGCAGAAAATAATATGAAAAAAGAGATCTTGCTGCTCCACCAGTCCACAAAACGTCCCTTATAATTCATGCGGCATCCGGCGTGTTCCTCCACTCCTCCTTTCGTGCAGTCCGTGGGACGCACAGCAATGAGGCCGGCACCGCGTGTGGGCAAAAAAGAAAACAAAATGGAAAATACGTCACTCATAATGATCTGTAGAGCAGTTAAACAGCCACTGGGAAAACAAAAAGATAATTGTTATTCCAATAAAACGCAAGCAGCAAAAGAAGAAAGGAAAAAGAATTAAAATGAGGCCCTCGACAACATTCGGTAAGCCCCAGCAATGAAGTCGCACCTTGTCGCGGTGCTGGGGCTCTGGCTGCATGTGGAAACTCCGCAGCAGAGCGTTGCTGCGAGCACAACGGAGACCAAGACGACTCCACCCCTCGAGAGGGTTCCACGCCATGCCCGGTGCGGGGAGTTGAAGCGGTCTGCCTGCAGACTGTCGGACAAAACTGCACGATCGTTTCGCTGCGGTCACTCCGTTGATATCACCCGTTGCGCTGAATTACAAAAGAACCCTGAAACCGAGGAGGATGGCTTCATCAGTGTTTGGCAGCTCAACGTTGCAGGCCTCTCGCCCGTAAAAAAGATTGCATCTGCTGCGCGACTGGAGCAACATCAACCTGACATCGTTCTTCTCCAGAAAACAAATACTCAAAGTGCCACAGCGGCAAAACTATATGGCTATAATGACTGCCTTCAGGCCGCACTGGGCGCGGTGGTGGCGTTGCCACTCTGGTGCGCCACTCTCTGCCGTGCGAGTGCCTGACGCTCCCTGGCACAGACCTCCTGGAGACCATAGCTGTCCGTGCAACTCCACAGGGATTTCCCAGCATCTGCGTGGTGAATCTCCACAGCCCTCGCACAGCAACCGTTCAGAGCTCTTCGTTTATTACTGCCATTCGTTGCTCAGGCCCGCAGCTGTTATCGCGGGTGAACTGAATTTACATCATGGACTCTGGGAAAGTCATCTACCTTCAACGACTGGAGGAGAGGATTTGTCCTCTACTCTAATTGACATGGATTTCGAACTGGCAAATGACCCGGCGCAGGCAACGCGGATCACAAATCGTAATGTCTCGTCCCTGACGTGGCTGCGTATCGCGTACTGCGTGTCACCCACTGGCAATACACCCTCTACATCGATTAGGACCACTGCTGAATATCTTACTCGGTGGGGATGGTTGATGGCACTCCACGACTAGCAAACACGCTGCCTTGACGGAAGAAAGGCACCCTTGCCCTGCGTAAAGCGGGTTGCCCTGCTTTTGCATCGTTGTGTGAAACACTCCTTGCCACCGCGTCCACATTGTTGGACATTCGCAGTGGTATCGTACGAGCAGCTGAGCGCCACATCCCGCACAGCAGGCGTGAACGCCCAAAACAATCTGGACAAACAATATGGAACAAGCCGAGTCCGCCGCAGAAGCAGCACACAAAGCACACACGTCGCCTCGCCAGGAGACAGCTTGCTTCGAGCCGAATTAATCCAAAAAGTGGAGGACCAAAATCAAGCCTTACGCCGTGGCTCCACTATGCTTCTGGAAGCCCGCGCGGAAAAACTTGGGGCCTCATCCAGCCCGAGCTGGCGATATCTTCACGGCGTGGCGGCGCCGCACCCTCATCCTTTGGAATCAGTGGTGCTCCGAACAGATCCTCGGACCGCGTATGCGCTCTGCCTCGGCAACAGACAAATCTGCTCGTC
Source organism: Trypanosoma cruzi (assembly GCF_000209065.1). NCBI lineage: Eukaryota > Euglenozoa > Kinetoplastea > Trypanosomatida > Trypanosomatidae > Trypanosoma > Trypanosoma cruzi. Next base: position 3,757 of record NW_001849430.1, read on the forward strand.
AATCTTTTTGTGCGGTTTCACGTGCCAAATTACATTATACTGCTGCTGCTGCTGCTGCGCTCCCTTGCCCCCCTTGGTGACTGGGAAATGGATCGACCTCTCACGCCGTATGAACTTGACGTGGCCATCCGCGACTCTTCGCTCGGCTCAGCCCCTGGCCACGACAACATGTTGAATGAGTTCCCGCACAATCCCGTGCCCATTGCGCATGGCACACCTAGAATGATGATCCACAACTCCTTCGCAAATGGCAGCCTGCCTGGCTTCTGGAATACGGTGGAAACTATTCCCATTCCCCAACCTGGGAAGGGCCCATACCGCCCAGTGAGTTACAGACCTATCACGCTGCTCTCTGTTTTACTAAACCGAAAGAATGATTCACCGCCGTCTGTAAGCGTTATTGCCGCACCACCCACGTCAATTCGGGTTCACACATTCGCGTTCAACATCGGTCGCGATGACACTTGTTATCGATAGAATTACCCGTGGATTGAATGAGTTCAGCACTGTGGAGTATGAGCGCCCTGGAGACGGCGCCCACACACAACACCCTCGTCATCATCGCTCGCTCGTAGCCTTGATTGATTTTCCGACTGCGTTCGACACCACTGACCATGAGAAGTTATTCGGCATGCTTGACAGACTCCCGCGCCTTGGCCTCGAACCAAACGCTGGCTGCACAACTACCTGCGGGGCCGCCATGTTAGGGTATGCACTCGCGAACAGCACTCCCGGAAACAACTCGCCTCAGCTGGAGCACCGCAAGGCGGCGTCCCGGGACACCAACTCTTCCTCCGCCATGTGGATGATCTGCCGCACCGCATGGACAACAACTATTCTGCCTCCGCACTCATGCACGCTGACGACCTCGCACTTGTTGCCTCAGGTGCGGAAATCCATGCATGTGCTGCGGTAATGCCACCTGCCCTGTCACCTATAACGGCATGGGCTGTCGAGCACAACCTAAAAATCAACGTTGATAAGAGCAAAGCTGCTCTATTCTACATCTCTTCACACACAGAGTCTGAAGAGGGCATGGCCGATCTCCTTCGTGGCCATGGGAACCTACGTATTTAGTCCCGCCCAGTGCGCTTGCTGGACACCACGTTCGATCGACTCCTTAATTTTGGTCCGCACGCTTCCACCGATGCAAAGCAGACCATGCCACGCCGTTACCAATTACGGCCTTTCGCAAAGGCTGGTGCGTCCCATCACACCATGCGATCCTTTTCGATTGGATACGTCCATGGTGTGTCACCATATTATAGCAAAGCAATTATCCCATGCTTCGCCCACACCTGCCTCCATAATATGAAGGTACTGTACCGCGACAGTTGTAAAACACACCTTGGCATTAGCGCACTAACGGAAGATACATCTGTCTATTTGGAGGCCAATATTCTTCCGCTCCGGAAGATACTCTGGCTCCGTGCAATCACACAACACACGCCATGCACGTTTCCATAATCACGAGGATTTGCGTTCCCTTATCTACTCGGAACCTATGCCGCCGTCCATGCATGGGAAAGCGGCGACATCAATCCCACCTCCGAGAGATGCCGTTATTAATGGATTAGAACGTGTATGTGACATTATTGGGACACCCCACAACCACAATCGTGCTCCTCTTGCCCAACATCGAATTTTTCCCAGGGACACTGTGGGCTGCAATAACGTGGAATTGTATCGGCCACGCTTTGCCAACGACGCCTCTGACGATGTCAAGCGCACGGCTTTGGATTCTATTTACTCATCTCTAGGAGATTACGATTTTGAATTATGTGCGGACGGTTCCTCATCACTCGCCGAACTCGCATATGGTTCCACTGCGCTATTGTATGGCTCCACAAGGACAAATGATTTCCCTGTGGAGGTCCATCGTGCAGCAGCTGGCAGACTCGCATGCTCATAGAGAGCAGAGTGTCTTGCCATAAAAATTGGCTTTAGACATCTCATACCTCCTCGTCCGGAAACATCCCAATCGTCCACACAAACCCCGGTGGCAACAAACACCCTGTCGGCAACTGAGGCACTCCGCGTTGCCCCACCGGCCATGCGAGGCCGCGTTGCTGAAGAGACTTGGGCTATGCTGCTTTCCTTGGTGAAGCGAGTTCACCCCGCACACCTTATATTTTCCCCATCGCACTGCGGCATCCCACGCAGTGAGGCCGCTGACGAAGAAACCACGATTGCACGATCCCTGCAGCAATGAGGCATCCCAATCTGGCACGTGGAATTCCTTGCCGCCGTCAAGAGGTTGTACTGGAAGGAAGTCGAGGAGGAAGAAGACGTTGAACACACCGCATGACAGGTGCTCGTCGGTGTAGAAAAAAATCATTCCTGTTTTCCAGGCAGACATCGGGCATCGAATCACGACTTTGTGCGCAGGTGCATTGCGGCTCCTTCCCACTCTTCGGCTGACTGGCACGCGCCCTGCAGATTACAAGCGACCCTCTGTGTTGGTGGTGCCGTCCATTCCTCACACTGAAGAGGCACGACCACCCCGACCTCCTCCGGAACCTCCACCTGGCGTGTCCACGGCACCTCCTCGTAGAATGACGAGCGGCAGATCAACGTCGCCCTGCTCAAGCTGCAGCAGCGTCTTCTCGTCCGTCCACAATATGAAGTCACACGCCCGACGCACTAACCCCGGCACTCCAATCGTAGCAGAAGGCCTCACATGTGGATTCTGCGACAGCACCACGGTCTCCCAACAAGTGCCTCACGCGCAGGTCACTACCGAAAATGTCAAGCGTATCAACGAGCAAAAAACGGACAACGCACCTCTGCATACTCCAATGACAGTCGTAGCCCTTCAGCCACTCCTCTGCTGCAACCCCCACCAGCCGCTGAGCCCCGACAATCCACGGGAGGTCCTGCCGCACACGCTGTGGGAATGCCCCCGTCCTCGACAACTGAGCATCCAACCATTTGGGAACACACCCTCTCGCACGACAGCACCGTTCAAGACGGAAAAACTGTCCACATCGCCACAGACAGCCCGCAGGCCATTAAAGAACAGTGGCTGCAAAGTATAACGAAACAAATACTTCCCTTTTCTCAGCATAGAAAAACGTCACCTTCACACTCGCAATTGCCCCAATGAATTCATTGCGCAATACCGCTCTGAGCTGCAATACTTCCTGGTACATCCACGTCCCTTGTCGACACATTGATGCGGGTGGGCGCCCATCCATTCCTCCCAATGACGGTGTATGTCTGCGACGCACCCTCAGATCCAAAAGGCACGTCCCTCACCACAGCCGGGATCGACTTCGCCCTGTCCGCACGCATCGCCTGGTCAGAGGAGCAGGAGCACGTCAGGCTGGCAGCAAAGCACCCGTCGGCACAACACATCACAAACATCATCAAAACCAGAAGCACCAGCAGCACTGCAGACCGTGGGGTAACGTGGATCAACTGACGCATGCTTTACGTTTAAAAAAAAAGCTTCATGGCTTGACAGGAATAAGAAACACTGACAATATCTCAAAGGAAAAGAAAAAAAGAAAAAAGAAAAATCACGTGTCCGCAGTCAAAGCATGCCAACAATCTAAAAACAAGGATAATGCGTGCACTCAACCGCAAAATCAAAAAGGAAAACAAAAAAAGGCCTTAGCGTGGGACGACCAGCGCACACACACTCTCATTGCTCCCGTAAAGCAAAACACACACACAGAGGGAGAGAGAGAGAGGTCGCCCACTCAATGCAATTAAAACAAAACAGAAACAGTTACGGTGCTCCGTCCATGCAGCCAGGCAGGACGGCAGCGGTGCGTGTCGTGCAAAAGAGAGCACCAACGGGCCTGCATGGGTGTGCATGCATATATACAATGGGCACATTATGTGTGTGCCTCGTGGGGTGAGGTGAGGGCGAGAGTCCATGCAAGGGGACACACACACACAGAGAGAGAAGGAAGAGTGTGTGTGCGGGCGGTGCATGGCTCTCTCACACTCACTCTCACGCGGCCACCACCGCAGCCGCACACGCAACAACAAGAAGCAAAAGAGGGGAGGTGGTGTGGGAGACCGCGGTGCTGCCGTCACTGTCACCATTCTCGTTTGTCTCACGTTTTCGGGTGGTGACCGTTTCCGCTGTTTGTAGTGCTGCCTCACTGACTGTAGGAGCGACGTTGGTATTGCGAGTTTCAAGGCTGTCGTGTTGTCCTTCATAGCTTTGAGCATCATCCTCATCCTCCTTATTCTGGACATCGCCACTGTGGATTTGCAGAGATGGATGTTGCTGTTGTTTCCGCTAAACCGCCAGCAGATGCTTTTTTCGTCGTATTCAATTGCGTTGTGACTTTATCTTTTTGCTTCTGCATACCATCCTTTGAAGGACGGTCCGGTGATTCGGACCCCGTTTTGTTGGGTGACGATGCCTTGTTCTGCATTTCTCTTTTTGAGGCCTCTGAGGCTCTTGGTGCTGTTGTTAGACTTCCTTCTCCGTCTGGATTTGCCTGTACAGGAGTTACTGGTGGCACTTCTGGGGATAGTTCTGCTGATGGAACTGGCAGTAGTACTGCCGGTGTTTGTGGTAATAATAGCGTTTTTTGTACTGTTTGGTCGCCGGTGTTAGCAAACGAACTGGAAGGATCGTCCGTCTCCACGCCACCTTGCTTTGCCTTGTTTCCGGCTGCACCCCCACTAGCATCTGAGAATTTTGCTTTCTCTTGTGTATTCGGGGGCAGTGATCCTGCCTTGGATTCTGGTCCCTTTAGTGCATTTACGTTGGGCAATGGTAACCCTGCAGGCATTTTCTTTGACCGCTCAACGTTTTCTGAAGATTGCGTGTCCTGCGAAGATGGTGCATCGAGGGTGGGAGATAAAAAAGTACCATCCGCAGAAAGAGAAAAATCCGAGAAATCACCTCGAGGACTGCCAATGTCGACTCCGCCTTTTCCCGCTCCACCAGAGAAATAGTCAGTTTCACCACCGTAACCTAAACTCTCAAAAGCAGATTGACTGCCACCATTAAGAATAAGAGTCTCCAAATTCGAGCCTCCACCTCCAATGGAACTTCCACTTCCGTTGGAACCTCCTCCAGAGCTGTCGGCACCGGGACCGCCACCGGGTTGAGTTCCATCCGATGCTGCTGGTGGTGGTGGTGATTGTAGTGGTGCTGGAGAAAGAGGTGAAGGTGGTGGCGATACTTCTTCTTCTTCTTGCGTTTGACCATCAGGTGCCCCTTCTTGTGCTTTATCTCTTTCTTCCTTTTCTTTATCCGTACCATCGTCTTCATTATCAACCATGCCCAAGACTTTATCATCTGTTTGGTGCTTTGGTGAAGGGCCCTCTAAATCTTTAACCAACGGTTGCTTCACGAGGTCGGAATCTTGATTAGTTGGCTCCGCGTGCTGTTTTCCTGCACCAGCAACAGGAGCTACAGGCTGCAAATCCCCCGATGATTCTTTTTTCTCTTCAGTAACCCGAACATCCTCGTCACATCTGCCGGCACCGCACCACAGCACGCAGAGGGCACACACCAGCAGCACACGGCCAGTCATCATCATCGCCATCACTCCTGTCACTTGCGTGTAGCCTTCAGCACAAAATAAATCCCCGTCAACGCAGAGCAAAAAGATAGACACGGCCGCTACACCACACACAGTCACCACACAGTCACAAATGGCAATGGACGCACCATGAGGCAGTTGAAATGAGTACAATTGCAGAACTCACACACCGCCCTGCAAACCAGAAGTTAAAAACCAGTTAAAAAGAACAACGGCAGAGTTGAAGGTCCGGCAAATCTCCCAAAAAGTAAAAAAAAAAACGATCAGGCACAACTTTATTTTATTTGTGAGGCAGCAAAATGTAAACGACCACTGGTTAGTGTATACTTAATGCATGGACTGAATAAAGCAAAAAAGATCGTCCTGTTCCCCCAAGGCCACACACAACATCCCTCACTTTTTATGCGGCATCCGGCGTGTTCCTCCGCTCCTCCTCTTGTGCAGTCCGTGGGACGCACAGCAATGAGGCCGGCACCGCGTGTGCGCAACGGAAGGAAACAAGGGGGAGAAGCACGTCACTCATGACGGTGTGCGGCAAGCAACCATTGGGGAAAAACACAGGGATGCTGATTATTCCAATAGGGCGAAAGCAGCAAAAATGAATAAACAAAAGAATATTAAAAAGCTTAAATTATTGACAAAACTCAGTGGGTAATGCTGGGAAGCTGCACAGTTATTGTTCCACGAAAAGCCGCAGTTCCACCCTCTCTCACACCTCAGCAGAGCGCCGCAGTGCCCCACAGCCCCAGAATCAAAAGCAACATCACCCGAGACAATAACCCATGCACGGTGATGTCACCAATTTCAGCCATAGCCAACAAATCCGTGAAGTGCCCGAGCTCACAAAAACCGTCGCTCACAAGTGATGCTGCGTCGTTCTCCGATGGGATCTCTGGTTTCCCAGACGTTGTGCGCAAATAATCCTGTGCGGCATCACCGCCACACGACACGTTATCACTCGTTCAGCATTTGCTAGGGCTGTGCTGGGCTCAGGCGTGGCTGTTGCACCATCCAAGGGCATTAGATCACTGTTGCTGAGTGAATCGGGGTCGCTGCCCGTGCCCACGGCGGTGCGGGCATACGTGTCCTATTCGTGGCCAACGTGCTGTTAGTCGCTGGCACCTATGTTGGCGGTGTACGGCTCGCCGTCTCTCGCTGAGCGTGCGTCTGGATCCGCTGCGCTGCCACTTGACTCCCCGGACAGCCGAGCTGCCTGTGGGGCCTCACCGCGCAGCTGCTGGCAGCCTTGCTTGCTCCTGCCGAGCGGAGTTTCCTGTCACTGAGCTTGGCCACAGACAGTTTTCAGTTCCCCGCCTGGCAGCAGCATTCCCATCGCCCACACGAGTTCCTGCCGCCAAAGACTCCCTCTCGGCGATGGAGTCACTCCGCCTTGGCCCGCTGGCGGTGCACGACAAATTCAGCGAGGCGATTTGTACCGTGCCGCATTCACTGGTGGAATGAGTTCACCCAGCTGACTCCACATTTTCCCCATCACACTACGGAACCCCACGCAACGTGAGAGCGGACGATGATGCCGTCATGGCACGTGGAATTCCTTAATGCAGTGAAGCGACGGGACTGGAAGGATGCCCAGGAGGAAAAGGAAGGCGCGCACACCGCGCGACAGGCGCCTGTCGGTGTGGCGAGGACTCTATTCCTGGTGCTGACCCGGACATCGGTCCCCGAGTGGCGGCACTGCGCACAGGCGCGATGCGACACCTGCCCGCTGTTCGACAGGCCCGCACGCGCCCTGCGGATCACAAGGAACCTTCATGTCGGTGGCGCCGTCCCTCTCTCACACTGAGGGGAATGGCCCGCCTCTGCCGGAGCTTCTTCCCGACGTGAGCGTCGCGACTCCTTGCCGACCAGCGAGCGGCGGATTGACGTCATCCTGCCCAATCTGCGGCAGGGTGCGCTTGCCCGCCCACAGTATGAGGGCACATGCCCGACGTGCTCAGCCTGGCGTTATAATAGTCAGCGAGGGCCTCACATGCGGATGCCACAATGGCGCCACCGTCTTCTTAACAGGCGCCTCGCGCGCAGGTTGCCACCGAAGTTGCCAAGCATGCCAGCAGGCGGGACACACAGGAAGCACAAACGCGGGCACTCGAGATGGACCAGGCTCTTCCGCCACCGCCGCATCACAGACGCCACGGGCTGCAGATCCCCGACGGACCACGGGAGACTCTGCCTCATCCACTGCGGGAATGCCCTCGTCGTTGGGAATATGGATTGCGACTGTTTGGGACCGCCTCAACCTGCACGACGGCCCGTTTGCGATGGCATGCTTGCCACTTTTGTGCGGACGGTCCTTTTATCACCCACTCATCGCTGTCACAAAATAAATCGAAGAAAAAAAAAGATAATAATTCGTTTTGTGATAAATATTGGCCCCTGGCTCAGCCGGCCACCGCGACGTGGTGCCAGGGTCTAGTACTCTTTGCTAGAGAGGAAGCTAAGCGCCTGCTGCCCATCCGCTGCCCGCGGAGAGGCAGGAGGCGCCGCACAAACGGGTCGGAAGGGCACCAGACGGAGCCATTTACATGGCTGCCCGCGGAGCGGTATTTCTATCCGCTGCTGAATTCCATCGGCGCTTATCAGCGCTATACATACCGTTTGCGTGCCGTATGCGACGCGCAACGACAAAAGCTACTGCTAAGCGGAGACATTGAGCAGAACCCAGGCCCCATAGCAGTACTCCAGATGAACGTTTCTTGCCTCACGCCGTCAAAACTCGCAACATTAATGGCGCAAGGAGCAGACATAATGGCCATTCAGGAGACTTGGAAGTCGTCAGAGCAGATCGCCAGCATGCACACTGGAGATTATGTGCTCTATGCACAGTCGCGCATCGGCAAGGGAGGCGGTGTGGCGGTGCTGGTGCGGAAAACTCTCCGCTCCAAGCGTATACCTCTCACCATCCCCCAGCATGACACCAGCCTTGAAGTGGTGGCGGTCCAGGCTGCTCTGGACCAGAACCGTGATATTATTGTAGCGAGTGCCTACATGAGGCCACCACCGCAAGTAACGCAATCCTTCAGGCGGTTAGTAAACTGCCTTCCAGCCTCGTCGCCGCTCCTGCTGTGTGGGGATTTCAACATGCATCACCCACAGTGGGAGCCATTCTTGGAGACTTCTCCAAGCGAGGTTGCTGCAGAATTTTTAGAACTGTGCACGGATGCGGGACTCACCTTGGTTAACACCCCTGGTGAGATCACGTATGCCCGTGGCACAAGAGAACGATCCTGTATCGATCTGACATGGTCAAAGCATTTGACTGTGTCGGATTGGTCAGCTTCCGTGTCGCCGCTTAGTGATCATTATATGCTGACATTTACGCTGCATCAGGCATTTAAGGATACCATACCTTCGGCACCTAGGATATTCCACAGTTGGGGGAAGTGCAAGTGGGATTTATTCATCAAGGACTTCGACGCACAACTTCCGGCATATGACTATAAAAAGCAGTCCACCGGCATTAAAGCTTTCACGAGAGCGCTTATAACTTCGTATCGACGACATTGCCCCCGCGGCATGCACAAGGACGGTCCCAGGCTTTGGGACGACACTCTCATGGAGGCAGAGCGGATGGCTACCGACAGCAAGGCCCACTATCTACAGTTACCGACGCCCGACCGTGAGGCAGAAATGCAACGGACAAGGAGTCAATTCTTCCTCCTACTCCGCGAGCGCTTGCGCAACACGTATCTACGCCGCATCAGCAAGTTAGATCCAGGCGAGCCACTCGCATGGAAATACATTTCCGGACGAAAAAAGGCATCACTTCCATCTCCCACATCAATTTTATTGGGAGATGGTCAACACACTTATAAAACAGCAAGGAGAGCAGCGAATGCTCTCAATCGCATCTTTCTTCCATTTCACCCCTCTCACAAGGCAGTTAGGTTTTCCAAAGGCATCAACAGACAGAGTGCCTCTTTGAACATTAATGCTTCTTTTCTTTTTGGGCAGCAGAACAACAGCGAGTCTGCCGCTACATTTAATTCAGGTTCTTCACTCTCACCTAGTTCTGAGCCACAGGATAAAAACGAAGCTGCCACCAAATCTGGTTTAGTTGCTCATCTTCACTCCCCTCTTGATGCACCTTTTAATCGTACGGAACTGCTTGCTGCGCTACGTAATACGCCGTATGGCAAGGCCCCCGGACCGGATGAAGTCTACAGTGAGGCACTGCGACATATTTCGTCAAAGGGCCTCCGATTCCTTCTTCGTTGCATTAACCACAGTTGGACGACCGGTACGATTCCGGTTGAGTGGAGACGCGCTACCATCGTTCCACTCTTAAAACCCGGTAAGTCGCCGGAACTGCTTGAGTCATATCGACCCATCAGCCTTACTTCCATTGTGAGTAAGGTTGCTGAGAAAATGGTACTGAAGAGATTGCTTTGGGTGTGGACGCCGCACCCCCACCAGTATGCATATCGTAGTATGCGTACTACGACGATGCAGCTGGCACACCTGATACACGAAGTGGAGCATAATAGAAATCACTATTTCCAAGTGAGCCTTCCCAAGAAGAGCGGTATTGGCAATCAACTCCACTACAGACCCCATCGGACCCTGCTGGTGCTGGTTGATTTCAGCAAGGCTTTTGACTCCATAGATCATCGAGTCCTCAGTCGCTTGCTGGCTAATATTCCGGGGGTGAATTGTAGGTGGCTTAGAAACTTTCTATGTGGGCGCTACGCGAAGACACGAGTTGGCCACAGACACAGCGATCGGCGTCCCATGCTGCGAGGAGTTCCTCAGGGGTCCGTGCTGGGACCGTATTTGTTCTCCCTTTACGTACACCCACTTCTCAATCTGCTGAACAGCTTTGCGGGTGTCACAGCAGACATGTATGCGGACGACCTCTCTATTATCGTCAAGGGGCAGTCCCGGGAAGACGCCATTCCCACTGCCAACATGGTTCTTCAAAAGCCGCATGCGTGGAGTCAGGAAAGTGGCCTGGCCATCAACCCGTCAAAGTGTGAAGCTGCTTGGTGCACACTATCCACGCACACGGAGTCAGATTATGATCGTGAAGGAAGGTGGCCCCTGGTAGTGGCTGGATGTCAAATCCCAGTCATGACCATGGGGGCATCGCGAACTACGAAGCTTCTCGGCATGGATCTCGATCCACGACTGACGCTAAATGTGGCGGCCAACAAGCAATGCGCTGCCACTTCGCAACGGATATCGCAGCTACGCTGCATAGCGCACAAAGAGGCGGGACCATCTCCACATGACCTACGCACGTTCGTCATTGGATACGGTGCTTCCAAATTACGCTATGGCAGCGAGCTCATATGGGCAGTAGCGACGGATTCAGCGAAGAATGAGATGCAGAAGACGTACGCAACCCTAGCACGCATTGTCAGCGGAGTTCCGAGCACTGTTGACCCGGAATCCGCACTGCTGGAGGCTAATATGCCGCCGCTCCACGTCCTTTGCCTGCGCGCGCGGCTCTCAATATTTGAGAAAACACGCGCATGTCAGATGGACTGGATGCGGAGACCCCCGCCTGAGCCACCACCTCGCGCCGGTTTCCGCATCTCGCCATTATCTCGGGACGAGCTATATGCCTTCGTAGACGCATACACAAAGGACTATGGCATCACCGAGAGCTCACCACGCGAAGAGCGGTTCTTTCGCAGCTCCATTCCTCCCTGGTTTGCGGCCTCCGCTCACCGGGTCACCATCGGTGTGGAACTTCCGATAGACCTCCCAATAACTGACGAGGAAGAGCTGATAAGGGAAAAGCGCAGAGTCAGCGAGGAGGCTCTGGCGCTGCACAGCCATCGTTCGTGGATACTTGCGACCGATGGCGGTGTCGACGTTCCCAAGTCAGCAGGGGTTGGAATACTGCTTTCATCCCTCAACTCATCGGAGATAATAGAAAAGGCCAGCATAAACTGCGGTGCACGCCCATGCAGCTACAGGACGGAATCCCGTGCGCTGCTTCTAGCCCTAGAGAAGCTGATGATTCCTCGTATCCGCCACAGGCGTAAAAACCTGCTTGTGGTTACGGACAGTCAGTCTCTTCTAGCGGCTCTAAACAAGGGCCCGCTCAGTCAGACAGACTGGACGGAGGATCAGATCTGGCAGCGTCTCCTGACACTGGCGTGTGCTGGCTGGTCCGTGCACCTGCAGTTTTGTTACGGACATTGCGGAGTACATGCTAACGAGCTTGCAGATCAGCATGCGACGCAGACTATGGAAAGCGGACAATACACGGAGCAAGGAATCGCACCTTTATGGCATACGGATCTGCTGACATGTTTTACTACCCAGCTCACCAACAAGTGGCGTAGTACCATTCGTCAAGACACTCATCGCTACTTGCTTTGCGGCACAAGGCCATCAGATCTCAGCGGTAAGGACCTGATCACTCAGGAAGTTCTACACCGTCAGGAACTGGTTCACCTCGCAAGGGCAAGGTGCGGGGAATCCGAGCTCTGGGGTCGACTATACTGGGCCGTGAGAGATTGCACAAACCAATGCCGATTCTGCAACGTCTCACCGGAACAGTCTGCATATGTGCGCTCTAACAACGATCCAACTGCACCGGGGACGGACACTGTTCCCCCGTCGGCGAGGGAGGAAGACGTCTCTCCAGTAAGGAGACGGACCCTCACACGCCGTCGGAAGGAGAAATGTCCGCACTGTGATTCTACATTGACGGGATTCTCGGGTCTCGTCAGTCACTGTCGGTCATTTCATCCGGAACATCCTCCACCGCTTCCCGAGCTCAAATGTGATTTCTGTGACATGGTTTTCCCCACACGGAGAAGCACCGCACAGCACAGAAGTCGCTGCGCACACAACCCAGACGCCACACGGCATCGAAACAGCAGTGCCAGGAGGCGATCTCTGCTGCCGCAGGATCAGCCAGCTTCCACAAGCACGCCAATCGGCCCGCAGGAAACCTTGCACCATCTGCTTCTAGAATGTCCAGGCACCTTGGCTGTGCGTCAACGGCTGGGCATTGAACAGGACCTTCGCCTCGGAAAATCCTCTCAATGGCAGTTGCTTCATAGCAGGAAACTTTTGTCGTTGCTCGACCACCTCCTCAGCACCTAGATGGCATTGTATAGCGAGACGCGCTGACTAGAGTAGGGGGAAAAAAAATGAATATTGGCTTTACTTCCCGTGGACCAACAATTCGCGTGGTGTGCGGGGATCTCTTCTTTTTTTTTGTTGCTTTGCTTTTTGTTGCTGTGTGCGCTGCATCTCCTCTTGTGTGTGTGCGCGCCCTCCGTGAGGGGTGCCGACACGACGGACCGCTCTCGCCGTATGTGCATGCGGTGGAGCCTTGTGTGTGTTGTTTTTTTATTTTCGCTTTTGCTTTTTAGAACTTCTGGTTTGTGGGGTGGCGTTTGAGATTTGCGATTGTACAGATCCCATCTGTCTCTTTTTTGTGTGTGTCGCTGTTATTTTTTACTGTGCGTGACTCTCATTCATGGATGGAAAAGTGTGCGTGGCTGTGTGTCTTGTCTCTGTGCTCTTTTTGCTCTGCGTTGACGGGAGTTAGTTTGTGCTGAGGGCGGCACGCAAGTGACAGGAGTGATGGCGATGATGATGACTGGCCGTGTGCTGCTGGTGTGTGCCCTCTGCGTGCTGTGGTGCGGTGCGGCCGATGGAGCTGTTGGTGTGGTTTCTGGTGGGGACGACAACATTCTGAGAGAAGTATTTATTCCAGTTGCGAGATTGCAGGAAAGCCAGGAAAAAAGAACATCAGGAGCAACAGCCGACGCAAAGGGAGCAGCAGCTGAAACAGCCACAAAAGCAAAAAAAGCAGCAGAAGCAGAATCACTGCCAGTTACAACAGTCGGAGAAGAGGAAGTAAAAACAACAATAAATGATCAGGATAATTCAGTCGAACACCATTCTGGACAAAAAAAAGAGCTTCTAAAAGAAGAAGAACCGGAAAATCGAGAAAAAGAACAGCATGAGAAGCAGCGACACCAACAGCGTGATCATTCCGCAAGAAAAGGCGAAGAATACGCGAAAGACAAAACTGCTAATGGTACAAATGCAACCGCAGTTAAGGACGACAGCGACAGCAGCACTGCCGTCTCCCACACCACCTCCCCTCTTTTGCTTCTTCTTGTTGTTGCGTGTGCGGCTGCGGTGGTGGTCGCGTGAGAGTGAGTGTGAGAGAGCCATGCACCGCCCGCACACACACTCTTCCTTCTCTCTCTGTGTGTGTGTGTCCCCTTGCATGGACTCTCGCCCTCACCTCACCCCACGAGGCACACACAATAATGTGCCCATTGTATATATGCATGCACACCCATGCAGGCCCGTTGGTGCTCTCTTTTGCACGACACGCACCGCTGCCGTCCTGCCTGGCTGCATGGGCGGAGCACCGTAACTGTTTCTGTTTTGTTTTTATTGCATTGAGTGGGCGACCTCTCTCTCTCTCCCTGTGTGTTTGTTTTGCTTTACGGGAGTAATGAGAGTGTGTGTGCGCTGGTCGTCCCACGCTTCGGCTTTTTGTTTTGTTTTCCTTTTTGATTTTGTGGTTGAGTGCACCCATTCCGCGGCTGCGTGTGTGTGTGTGTGTGTGCGATGATATGAGTAATTTGCGTGTGTGCTATCTGCCTCTCTCTGCCGTTGCTTTCTTCAGACTCTCTTGTGGCGCACAGCTGCTCTGCAAGTATAGGCGCTGCCAAACACACAAGCACATGCACACACACATGCCGTGTTTAAAACGCTGAGAATGCACGCACGCACAGGATTGTGGCTGCGGAGGCCCTCGCGAGGGGGGAAAAAGCCTGCATTTTGTTTTTTTTTGACATGTTGCTCGGTGTGTGCTGACGCGTGACGAATAACAACACGCCCCAATAAGCAGAAAAGAAGTAAAACAAAATGGCGCTGAGCGGCACACCGGTAAGCCAAAAATACGCAATCACCAATAAAAAAGCCGGCGATCACCCAGCAGGCACATCAATCCTCCTAAAAACCAACCTGGAACAGACAAAAAAAAAGAGGCAATCATAGAAAACAAAGATCCCCGCCCCCAAACAGGAAAAACATTAAAGAAAACGCGATTCTTCTTTTTGTCCTGAATAATCTTCCGGGCAGCTGGCCGGATCCTGAATTATCTATGGAAAACAAACAAGTTAGGAAAAAATGTTCGTTAGTTAATTGTTTGAATGTTTTATTTTCATTCATTATATAGAATTCTCTGGACCATTAGCATGGTTCTTTGTCCTCAGTTGGGATTTACGTATTATTACTTACGATTCGCGGACTTTGGGATCCTCCAACCACAAGACCCCGCCGATCCCATTCGCAAGTTCCACCCCTTTAGCCAAGTCCTGAAGTGTAAAAACACGACCGCGTGATATGCCGTCTGCGGGGTTTTCCGAAGACTGTGCGTACGCGAAAGTTGCCCGCACTCCGCGAGAGTCAACAAACATATCCGTCGCAGCTCCCACGTCAACGCGTGCGATTTTGAGCTGCCTTTATTCGCGGCTCCTTGCGGCGAAGTGTTGTCCACCCAAACGTCCATGGTGGATGGCAAGATGGCGGAAAAGGCCGATAAGGCTAGGCGTACCGCTCGTGCCTCGGCCTGCATGGTAAGAAAAGGCTTCCTCTTCCATTTCCCCCGGCAATTTTAACGTCGCCGAAGTCTGGAATAAAAACTGCTCCCCATCCATGGAGCGATGCGTCCGTGATGATGGCAGCCGATGCCTTTTCCGTGGGCTTGATGATTCGCTTACGGTTGTATTTTCGATGGTGTGTCGCAATCTCTCGCCCAAGCCAACCGCTGCCGGCGGAACGTTCGCCGGGGATTTCTCCAGCACAATTCCCCGGTTAACTGCCGATAATCGTCGTCGCACTGCCTTGATAAAAAAGTAGTATTGGCATAAACGCGTGCCCAAAATGGCAGCCAAATATAAAAAGCGTGACGCCACAACCTCCATTTCCGCGATGGTTAAAGAATTGAGCGCCGGCATGGCGCGTACAGAGCGGACAAACTTGTCACTCAGGGACACCGCCCGGTGAGTGTGATCAAACTGCACCCCCAGGAAGGTGTACTGCGCAGCACCCGATTCTCGTTCTTCCCCCATGGATGCGTGACAACTGTCCGCATTACGAAGCACCTGGGCTTCCCACAATGTCGCATCGCTTTTCGGCCCTGCAATGCGTATATTATCAATCCATACTTCGACACGCACCAATGGAGGTGCGGCCCGGAGGAGGTGAACCACCGTCGTCAGCCCGGCGATTGCCGAGGTAATAATAATCTGGAGAATTTCTGGGCCGGCCTTGTGTCCCATAGGGAGCCGTGTGAGCTCCACCAGCGTGCCGTCCTCCACGCGGCATCGAAAGAGATGCCGAGCCTCCCGCGGTAAAGGAACTTGAAAAAAGGATGCCTTTAAATCCAGGCAGGAAGCGGCCTCAGCCATCACAGGCGGCAAATAATGGGAAATGTGTAAAAGAGGAACATTCGCCTCGTAAGGGTCGTCTCTGTTCTTGTCGCGTGGCCACGCGATCCATCGTCGTCGTAAACCGGCGGTTTTCTCCTCCACAACCGAGAAAGGTATTATCCATCCGCTTGTTATTGTGGACGAAGCGTCCTCGATTATTCCTGCTTTTCGTAACCATCTCGCGTCAGCGGTTGGAATCCTCCGTGAGCCTTTGCGCGCTTTACCGGAGGAAGACGGAGGGAGAGGGGCCCGCCCGACGAGTCCCCAAACTTGCATGAGTCTCTCCAAGGTAGCCGGTTTCAACCGGCTCTTAATCCACTCAAGATTCAATACGGGCACGTTGGCCTGCCGTAGCGGGATACCGTGTTCGTCTTGTGGAGTGGCCAGACGCGTCCTTGTCGCGCGTCTCGTCATTGCAGCAGCATGATTGTGATTAAAATCACGGAAAAAACGCTCCTCTGCTCTCAGCCAGGGTTCCGGCCCTTCCGCCGTTCCTCTCTTCACATCAATGCGACCAGCGACGACACCTGGGTCAGCAGTGTGGTGTACATCCACAAATATCAAACAGTATTCTGGGAAGGTCGAACGGATTGACGTGCTTCGCCAACTGCGAGATCACGTGTGGATCCAAATTGTATGTCTCCACGATTGGAGCAGCGTGCCTCAACGCACCGCGTTTTGTGGAATGCGCCGTGGCATCCAAGGAGCCAAAGTTTGTTCGACCTTGGCATTAGTAAGATTCGTAAGCCTTCCGTTTTCTTGAGGTGTCCTGCATAGCTTTATATTGTCGAAGGCGTCCTGCCCTCGTGTCATGGCGAACCGAAAGGTGCGGTGGAGATCCGCCCTCGCCGTCTTCGGCGCCACGGACCTATCCAAAATTAAGGCCCCGTCCGGCTCCAGTGTGAAATTGTTGGGTGTCAATGCCGCAATCTCAAACAAACGACTCGCCGTTATACACGCAAGTCGGAAGACAACACTTTCTTTCCAATCGGTCCGGCTGCGAATTACTTGATTCATCTCTTCCTTTGTCACGGGGCGCGCCTGCTTCGTCCGCCTCGTCTCCGATCGCACCGCAATTTTTTGTAACCTCAAAGCCGCCATATCCAGCGGGGTTCGATCCATTTCCAACATGGACAGCAGCATCCTGGCGTACCGCAGTCGGGTCGATGGCGCCACATCGATTGCCATCAAAAAGGCCGCACAGCTCTTTTCGTTCGTCGGCTGTTCGTGCGTGCGGCAAAAGGTTGTAAAGTGCCCCGCGAGAGACATTCCACGCTCCCACGTTGACGCCGCGCACATCACTCGAGCCACCTCGTTTCCTCTCCTCATATAACTGGCCCAAAGCGGGGAAGTCGGTGTTTCGTTGTACCACAGTCGAGCGTCGTTTACGGATAAGCTCCATCGCCCTTCTCGACGGTTTCGTCGGGCAATTTGAAAGATCGGGTGGAGCATCGGCGGTGCGGTGCGCTGCCTGTGAAGATTGGTGGGAGGTGGTGGAATGGATGGGGCTGCCGTCGCCGGCATTAATGAGCAGCGTGCGGCAGCCCCTCTGCCGTTTTTTGAAGGGTGCCTGTATTGTAAGTAATTCCCTCTGGGGCGCACACTGCATGTAGACGCATCGTGTCCAAAGGTATGACATTGTTGGCATCGCAAAGTGCGTTGGGTTTCTCGCCGATCGACGAGAGGCTGGGCTGCCCTGGCATAGGAATCGGACTGGTGAACAGCAGTGTAAGGAGGGGCGCGCCATTTGATAAGACAGATGACCGGATCGGATGACGTCGTGAGCTGCATCCGGAATGTATTCAGTAGGGACCTCCCCAAATTCATGAAGCGATCGGTGGGATCCTGCAGGCCTTCCAGCGCGCTGATCCACTCGACCAAATTGTCAAAGGCAAGTTTAACCTGCTCGTTGTCCTTTTGCCAGCATCGGTGTGCACACCGGAGGTCGAAAACTACTCCGGAGGCACCCTCATTCCATACACGCGAGGGCCACGTGGTGACGTCGAATGCGCAGAAACTGCGGTCCTCTTCCATGGGTAATCGGGCGTCCAGGGGAGAAGTGCGGGAGGGCGACGGCGTGGAAGGGTGGAAATTTGGTCTCCCAACATTGCCGTGCGGGAGTCTGTAAGCCGCCGAGCTGTGTCGGGCCGCACTGCTAGGCACGCCTCCAGCCATCAAGATATTCGTCTGATGCGGTAGTGTAGTTACGCCATTGTTGAAAACGTGTCGAGTAGCGGGGGACTCGTCCCGCCCCGCCGTCTCCGCATCCCGCGCAGTTTGTAGTGCGTTAAGGCGTGCCTCCCGTTCCTGGAGTTGACCAGTGAGGACTCCCAAGTTGAATTCGCGCTCCCGTAATTGGGCGCGATCGGCCTCCAACTGCTGTCGTAGTTCTAGGACCTGGTTGCCGGCCCCGGCGATATTGAATTCCCTTACCGATAGGTTGTGATGCGCCTTCTGAAACTGCGAGTTAAGCCGAGCATTCCGATTCTGCACGTCCGCGACGGCGTTCGCGCAATCAAAATTCAGGCGCTCCCTTTCAGCAGTGATGAGCCCTTGTTGGTGCCCCAACTCCCGGGCTGCCCCCATAGCGGGCAGGAGCGCTTGTTTCTCAAAATTAGGGATCTGAGGCGCGCGGAGATTCGCAATATGTCCAATGATAGTAGAATCCTGCCATGCTTTAGATACAGGCCCATGGAACAAGCATAAGCCTGTCGCTGATGCGGCCACAGTTAACGTCCCGTCCGACATCATGTTACCATTAATGAACGTCATCTGCACCTGGGTCTCGCCACATTGGCACACCATGTCCCAGAGACGGGCGCCAATATCACACCACTCGGAGGGTGTGTAGGGAACCAAAGTCATTTCCTTAAACTTACCTGGCTGTGTCTGTAAAAAATAAAAGCAAATATTATCTGGCCTCTATCGGCTCCCTGCCCCTACAAAGTCGCGTTCTTCCCAAAAGATTCATACGGTAGAGAGTATCATAAAGAATGCATTCATTTATCAGGATATACATACATTAATTAAGTTAGCCAGCTCCCCCACTATCATTCTTTTCACAAGCTCCTATTATTATTATTATTATTATTATTATTATTATTATAGTTAGTTTTTCTCGGTTGCGGGTATGGAGGCCGGATTTTGCTTTGAGGCACTGCTGGCAGACAATGCGACTATGGTATTGGTTAATGTTTGTGGTCACTCATCAGTTGGAATGGCTTTGGCAAAAAATATGGAGGTGGTTCCAGAAGGCTATTTAGATAAATATGGTGTAGATAATTTGATTATCCCAATAGCTGTTGGCCCTGCAAAAAAAATATGACGGAGAAAAATGTGAATTTACCATAGACGTTGTTGTTCATCCAACACTGATTGTTCGGTGTGTGCGGAGTCACCCTTTATTTGATCACTACGTCATTAGACTCACAAATCTTGCAATTGAGTGGATTTTACAGGAATGTGGTATGCTAATTAACCCACGCTCGTGCAGGTTAATTCCAAATAAAAATATTTTTTAAATGATAAAGATAATTTTTATTGGACTCTTTCTAGAATTGTGAAAGCAGTTGAGAAAAGGACAACAACTGACCCTGTTGAAGGTAAAGATGAGGAAATTTCCTTACCCTCTGAGCTTTGTTTAAATGCCCCCCACCTGCAGAGTGAGATAAAAAGTTCACCATTGATTAAGGAGATGCCTGTTGTTACTGGGATTCGAAAGGGATTTCTTGATGGTGTTAGACTATACGGTGCAGGAGGAAGTGGTGAATGCAATCGGCCCACAGCTGACTCACTTCTTCACTTTCCTGAACGTCTTCGAAACCGATGTCAAGTGATTGACACGCGTCAACTTGTTAACGGTGCAACACAGGTTCCAGCAGCAAAGGAAACAGATCATATAAAAGAGAAGCCCAAACAAACAAATTCGAATATAACAAAGAAAGAAGCATGTCAATGGGAGGTTCAGTCTGTGGATTGCAATGAACGAGAGATTGTGGTGCGGCTGCATCCTCCTCCAAATGTGATGTCAATGAAGGATGTGGAGTTGACAGCTTCTTTAGGTGTTATCGAGGTGTCAATTACGCCAAGGGGTCCAGCAGCAGGCTTTACCCAGCAAGTTGGCAAGGAGACCTTTGATATGCCTACCGATGTGTCACTCTTCACAGACATTTGTGTTATGCTTGCGGGTCGCCTTGCGGAAGCGACGCGGCACGCTGAGCTCACGACTGGTACTCAAGAAGACTACCAGCGTGCCACCAAGACGGCGATACACGTATTTTTGGCCTTTGGCATGTCGCACCATGTTGGGTTTCTCGCATTTGAACCACAACGGTTAGATGAGGGACGCATTTACCAGAAGCACTCGGAGAAGATCCAGGCCGTTGCTGAAGAGGAGGCAGCGCGATTGGTTGGGACGGCCCAACAGTATACAAAGACTTTAATAGCGGAAAATAAGGAGTTGCTGCATCGTCTGGCCGATGCAATTTTCACTAGGAAGGAGTTGTTGAAGGAGGATTTGGAGGCAATACTTGGACCCCGTGGAGCAGCTCGTTTGTCGCTGGAAGCAGAGAAGGTACTCACTGCATTTGTGCAAAAATCAGAAAAACATGGGACGACGGTGCGGAGCACTTCTGGGTGAGATCTGCCTCCTTGAATTCTTCTGTCAGTTTTCTTTTTTTTAGCGTGGCTGCGGGTGGGTGAGTGGGTGGGAAAAATAACCCAGCCGCAGTGAACATATATATAATAGATATGTATGCTGGCGGTGGTGGTGGAATTATTTTGTCGTTGTTTCTTCTCCATCTTTTCCTTCTCTTGTTTTTTATTTCTTTTTTTTTTTTAATTCACTGGGTCTCTGCGGAGGGTTTACGGTTATTACGCACCTGCCCATCCCCGTGCTTTTTTTCTGTTTCTGTTTTCCTCCTACTTTCTGGCGACGGCGGCGCGGTGTGCGTCCAGTTTTATGAGGGGACGTGATGGATGAAGAGGACGCGGAGCGCACCGAGGCGCCGACGGTGCGTGCCCTGTGCGATAACAATTGGGAGGAGCGTGTGCTGCTGCACCGTGGGAAACACAGTCGTTTCTACCGTGTACATTGGGCAAAGGGGGGCGTCTGGCTTGGGCTCAAGGAGGAGGAGTGCGTGGATCCTCTTGCCACGGTACGCAACGTGTTGCCGATACAGCGCCTGCATTTGAAGTTTATTCTACACCATTACGATATTTGCGTCGACGCGAACCGCGATACTCTGCTGTTGGTGATGACAGAGTTGATGGACTATTCCCTCAGCGACGTGATGCGCCGTCATTGCAGCCGCGGTCATCTGATGGAATGCCAAGCGAGGGCCATAGCTTTCCTTACATTGCATGCCCTGGTAGACCTTCATGACAGGATTGGCATGGTGCACGGTGACTTAAGTCCCTCCAACATTTTGTTGCGTGCTACGGGAGAACTGAAGCTTGGTGATTTATCCAGTGCGATGCCCGTGAATGCGGCGGTGGACTGCTTTAGCGGCACGGTGCTTTATACCGCCGTTGAGGTGTTAAGGGACCGGCAGTGGGCTTCCAGCCCAAGCAGCGACGTATGGGCCTTGGGTGTGGCGCTGCATGAGTGTGTAAACGGCAGCCATCCATTCAGTGGGAACTCCGACGAGAATTTTTGGGAATTTTTGTCGCTGATGGAGGCGGCAATGCAAGCGCAGCATCAACCCTTGTGTCCACCATGTTTTAGCCGCGACTTTCATGACATTCTATCAGCCATGCTTTGCTGGGACCCCGCTCGGCGGCCCACTGTTCGCTCGCTCTTGGAGCACGCATGGTTCT
>NW_001849430.1:25631-27955 GCF_000209065.1 Trypanosoma cruzi
AGATGGCTTTCACCTGCGGCGGCTTACACAGCGCATCCGCCGCGACTTGGAGGGGCTGATCTCCTCCACCTACTGGCAGTGCTGCCAGACCAACGAGCGCGCAGTCTTTTTCGTGACGACGAAGGTGGCAAACGGCACGGCAGATCTTCTGACAACATCGGTGAATCAACAGGTGATTGAACACACGGAGGCCATGGGGTACTCTCTGGCTTCTTCATACGTCACCCTCAGCCCCGATGTCGTTCACACGAGTGTACGCATGCTCGTTCATAACTTCACGTTTCGGCGTGTGCGGCGAACAGCGTTAGAGGTGGGCGACGAATTGGCATTGTCAGGGGAGGGCGACGGGAAGGAGGAGGAGGTCATTGAAACCCACGAGAACATTCTCTCGATGCGCGTCGGTCCACAGAAAAAATCGCTCTATGAGGAGCGTTACCTGCCACCGAACAGCACTAGGGCATCCGACATATGGAGAGCGCATTAAACCGGCTAGAACAACACAATGGCAACACGAGCACCCGTCACAGCCAAACCTTTTTCCGGTCACTTTACCGTCTCCTTAAACTTCTATCCGCTCTCTCTCTTTTTCCCCTGATTGGCTTTTAGAAACGGTCTGCTGCAAATTGAATTACACGCACAAGGACGTAAACCCAAAAAAAATAGAAGGAAACAACACCATCAGCAAGAAGGGCAGAAAAACAAAATGAATACAAGGAAAAGCCTCAAGTGACATCAACCTGCAAATACACTTCTGGCGCAATTATAATTTCTTTGAAATGCTTGCTGCCGTGGGGCTGTTGCCGGTTGTGGCTGCCACGGTAACGTACGAGCCGCGCTGCCACGTGACCAAACGTATCAAAGGCTCCACTGGGTCTTTTGGTGGAACCATCGCGAACGTGGTCCACTCGTATGACTTGGTATGGGGCAACATGGACTGGCGCCAGCTTGCTTCGACAGACCACGAGTGAGCGGGCATGTCAACATTTACCAGCGCCACGGGGCACCGCAGACCACGGGGGGCATACGGCGTGCTTGCATCTGCCTGAGCTCTGGCGAGCGCCACGCCGCACACATACCCGTAGGTGCTCGTTGCTTTGTTGGACCTGACAACTTTTCCTTCTTCAGGCACGACAGTTTCTGTCGCAGTTGTTGCGTTTTTTCTTGCATGTTTATCCGTTCTTCTCCCAGCAGCCCGAAGCAAATTGTGGCATATGCGGACGGCGTCGTGAATCATTTGTGTTTTGAAAGGCTTTAAAAAACAACGGGAGAGGCAAAAAGAGGCCCGAAATGCAAGTTAAAGGCCACGCATATATATGCAAGGACATTTTTGATGGTTGGATTTGCTTGATCCCACGCCGTTCACACAGCCAGTGGGAAAGACGTTCATTGGCGGATTGATGTCGTTTCCGTTACGCAACATATGGGGCGCAGTGAAGAGGGGACGTTACTTTCTTATTAGTGAGGAAACATAATGATATTTTGCATGAATAAGCGGGCTATGAGTGAGTTTGAAGCCAGCGGCATGCTCTCCGAGAACTCATAGCCACTCCGCAGCCGCACTGTGCCTGAACGGTAAGGGCACGCACACACTCACACACACACATGCAAACCTACAGAAAAAAAAACGAAATGCTACATTGACGAAGGTGTGGCCCACCGTAAGTGATGATGGCGTTTATTGTTTTGTAAATTTCTTTCGTGACCCTTTTGTTCAATGCTAGGAATTTTGTTCTTTCCAACTTCTTAGACACTTTAAGAACGGAAGAAAAAAAGCCCTACTCGCCACTGCGAATTTTGAAGGCACTGAAAGGACCAACAGCACAAACACCGCCCACACACACATATTTGTATGCTCTCACGCGTTGCTGCAGTGAAGGCACTCCGCACACACAACCGTCGCCGCGTGACCGGATCCAGCGGAAGGAGGAGGGAAGGAAGAGAGTGAACCGCAGAGGCCCCACATGTCCCGGCGTGTGTTTGCTTCCGCGGTGCTGTTCCTCCTCGTCGTGATGATGTGCTGCGGCCGTGGAGCTGCAGCCGTTGTGGAGGGTAAATCCGGGGATGCGCAGCTGCTTCAATGGGTCGATATTTTTGTGCCACATAAGACGCAGGTGCTGCCGAAAGGCGAAAGGGGCTCAGGTACGCCGAGGGATTTGTTTGCCTCACCCTCTCTTGTCAGTGCTGGTGGAGTAATTGCTGCCTTCGCCGAAGGTCGCATGAATGCCAAATATCAGAGTGCTCAATTAATTAAGCCGATTTCTTCTGATGTTGTTGCGGAGTACATCGATTCTGCGTGGGAATGGTCCACTTTTGCTGGTGAGGTT
>NW_001849430.1:28055-55012 GCF_000209065.1 Trypanosoma cruzi
TTCAGCCGGCCACTTCAACGTGGTGCCAGGGTCTAGTACTCTTTGCTAGAGAGGAAGCTAAGCGCCTGCTGCCCATCCGCTGCCCGCGGAGAGGCAGGAGGCGCCGCACAAACGGGTCGGAAGGGCACCAGACGGAGCCATTTACATGGCTGCCAGCGGAGCGGTATTTCTATCCGCTGCTGAATTCCATCGGCGCTTATCAGCGCTATACATACCGTTTGCGTGCCGTATGCGACGCGCAACGACAAAAGCTACTGCTAAGCGGAGACATTGAGCAGAACCCAGGCCCCATAGCAGTACTCCAGATGAACGTTTCTTGCCTCACGCCGTCAAAACTCGCAACATTAATGGCGCAAGGAGCAGACATAATGGCCATTCAGGAGACTTGGAAGTCGTCAGAGCAGATCGCCAGCATGCACACTGGAGATTATGTGCTCTATGCACAGTCGCGCATCGGCAAGGGAGGCGGTGTGGCGGTGCTGGTGCGGAAAACTCTCCGCTCCAAGCGTATACCTCTCACCATCCCCCAGCATGACACCAGCCTTGAAGTGGTGGCGGTCCAGGCTGCTCTGGACCAGAACCGTGATATTATTGTAGCGAGTGCCTACATGAGGCCACCACCGCAAGTAACGCAATCCTTCAGGCGGTTAGTAAACTGCCTTCCAGCCTCGTCGCCGCTCCTGCTGTGTGGGGATTTCAACATGCATCACCCACAGTGGGAGCCATTCTTGGAGACTTCTCCAAGCGAGGTTGCTGCAGAATTTTTAGAACTGTGCACGGATGCGGGACTCACCTTGGTTAACACCCCTGGTGAGATCACGTATGCCCGTGGCACAAGAGAACGATCCTGTATCGATCTGACATGGTCAAAGCATTTGACTGTGTCGGATTGGTCAGCTTCCGTGTCGCCGCTTAGTGATCATTATATGCTGACATTTACGCTGCATCAGGCATTTAAGGATACCATACCTTCGGCACCTAGGATATTCCACAGTTGGGGGAAGTGCAAGTGGGATTTATTCATCAAGGACTTCGACGCACAACTTCCGGCATATGACTATAAAAAGCAGTCCACCGGCATTAAAGCTTTCACGAGAGCGCTTATAACTTCGTATCGACGACATTGCCCCCGCGGCATGCACAAGGACGGTCCCAGGCTTTGGGACGACACTCTCATGGAGGCAGAGCGGATGGCTACCGACAGCAAGGCCCACTATCTACAGTTACCGACGCCCGACCGTGAGGCAGAAATGCAACGGACAAGGAGTCAATTCTTCCTCCTACTCCGCGAGCGCTTGCGCAACACGTATCTACGCCGCATCAGCAAGTTAGATCCAGGCGAGCCACTCGCATGGAAATACATTTCCGGACGAAAAAAGGCATCACTTCCATCTCCCACATCAATTTTATTGGGAGATGGTCAACACACTTATAAAACAGCAAGGAGAGCAGCGAATGCTCTCAATCGCATCTTTCTTCCATTTCACCCCTCTCACAAGGCAGTTAGGTTTTCCAAAGGCATCAACAGACAGAGTGCCTCTTTGAACATTAATGCTTCTTTTCTTTTTGGGCAGCAGAACAACAGCGAGTCTGCCGCTACATTTAATTCAGGTTCTTCACTCTCACCTAGTTCTGAGCCACAGGATAAAAACGAAGCTGCCACCAAATCTGGTTTAGTTGCTCATCTTCACTCCCCTCTTGATGCACCTTTTAATCGTACGGAACTGCTTGCTGCGCTACGTAATACGCCGTATGGCAAGGCCCCCGGACCGGATGAAGTCTACAGTGAGGCACTGCGACATATTTCGTCAAAGGGCCTCCGATTCCTTCTTCGTTGCATTAACCACAGTTGGACGACCGGTACGATTCCGGTTGAGTGGAGACGCGCTACCATCGTTCCACTCTTAAAACCCGGTAAGTCGCCGGAACTGCTTGAGTCATATCGACCCATCAGCCTTACTTCCATTGTGAGTAAGGTTGCTGAGAAAATGGTACTGAAGAGATTGCTTTGGGTGTGGACGCCGCACCCCCACCAGTATGCATATCGTAGTATGCGTACTACGACGATGCAGCTGGCACACCTGATACACGAAGTGGAGCATAATAGAAATCACTATTTCCAAGTGAGCCTTCCCAAGAAGAGCGGTATTGGCAATCAACTCCACTACAGACCCCATCGGACCCTGCTGGTGCTGGTTGATTTCAGCAAGGCTTTTGACTCCATAGATCATCGAGTCCTCAGTCGCTTGCTGGCTAATATTCCGGGGGTGAATTGTAGGTGGCTTAGAAACTTTCTATGTGGGCGCTACGCGAAGACACGAGTTGGCCACAGACACAGCGATCGGCGTCCCATGCTGCGAGGAGTTCCTCAGGGGTCCGTGCTGGGACCGTATTTGTTCTCCCTTTACGTACACCCACTTCTCAATCTGCTGAACAGCTTTGCGGGTGTCACAGCAGACATGTATGCGGACGACCTCTCTATTATCGTCAAGGGGCAGTCCCGGGAAGACGCCATTCCCACTGCCAACATGGTTCTTCAAAAGCCGCATGCGTGGAGTCAGGAAAGTGGCCTGGCCATCAACCCGTCAAAGTGTGAAGCTGCTTGGTGCACACTATCCACGCACACGGAGTCAGATTATGATCGTGAAGGAAGGTGGCCCCTGGTAGTGGCTGGATGTCAAATCCCAGTCATGACCATGGGGGCATCGCGAACTACGAAGCTTCTCGGCATGGATCTCGATCCACGACTGACGCTAAATGTGGCGGCCAACAAGCAATGCGCTGCCACTTCGCAACGGATATCGCAGCTACGCTGCATAGCGCACAAAGAGGCGGGACCATCTCCACATGACCTACGCACGTTCGTCATTGGATACGGTGCTTCCAAATTACGCTATGGCAGCGAGCTCATATGGGCAGTAGCGACGGATTCAGCGAAGAATGAGATGCAGAAGACGTACGCAACCCTAGCACGCATTGTCAGCGGAGTTCCGAGCACTGTTGACCCGGAATCCGCACTGCTGGAGGCTAATATGCCGCCGCTCCACGTCCTTTGCCTGCGCGCGCGGCTCTCAATATTTGAGAAAACACGCGCATGTCAGATGGACTGGATGCGGAGACCCCCGCCTGAGCCACCACCTCGCGCCGGTTTCCGCATCTCGCCATTATCTCGGGACGAGCTATATGCCTTCGTAGACGCATACACAAAGGACTATGGCATCACCGAGAGCTCACCACGCGAAGAGCGGTTCTTTCGCAGCTCCATTCCTCCCTGGTTTGCGGCCTCCGCTCACCGGGTCACCATCGGTGTGGAACTTCCGATAGACCTCCCAATAACTGACGAGGAAGAGCTGATAAGGGAAAAGCGCAGAGTCAGCGAGGAGGCTCTGGCGCTGCACAGCCATCGTTCGTGGATACTTGCGACCGATGGCGGTGTCGACGTTCCCAAGTCAGCAGGGGTTGGAATACTGCTTTCATCCCTCAACTCATCGGAGATAATAGAAAAGGCCAGCATAAACTGCGGTGCACGCCCATGCAGCTACAGGACGGAATCCCGTGCGCTGCTTCTAGCCCTAGAGAAGCTGATGATTCCTCGTATCCGCCACAGGCGTAAAAACCTGCTTGTGGTTACGGACAGTCAGTCTCTTCTAGCGGCTCTAAACAAGGGCCCGCTCAGTCAGACAGACTGGACGGAGGATCAGATCTGGCAGCGTCTCCTGACACTGGCGTGTGCTGGCTGGTCCGTGCACCTGCAGTTTTGTTACGGACATTGCGGAGTACATGCTAACGAGCTTGCAGATCAGCATGCGACGCAGACTATGGAAAGCGGACAATACACGGAGCAAGGAATCGCACCTTTATGGCATACGGATCTGCTGACATGTTTTACTACCCAGCTCACCAACAAGTGGCGTAGTACCATTCGTCAAGACACTCATCGCTACTTGCTTTGCGGCACAAGGCCATCAGATCTCAGCGGTAAGGACCTGATCACTCAGGAAGTTCTACACCGTCAGGAACTGGTTCACCTCGCAAGGGCAAGGTGCGGGGAATCCGAGCTCTGGGGTCGACTATACTGGGCCGTGAGAGATTGCACAAACCAATGCCGATTCTGCAACGTCTCACCGGAACAGTCTGCATATGTGCGCTCTAACAACGATCCAACTGCACCGGGGACGGACACTGTTCCCCCGTCGGCGAGGGAGGAAGACGTCTCTCCAGTAAGGAGACGGACCCTCACACGCCGTCGGAAGGAGAAATGTCCGCACTGTGATTCTACATTGACGGGATTCTCGGGTCTCGTCAGTCACTGTCGGTCATTTCATCCGGAACATCCTCCACCGCTTCCCGAGCTCAAATGTGATTTCTGTGACATGGTTTTCCCCACACGGAGAAGCACCGCACAGCACAGAAGTCGCTGCGCACACAACCCAGACGCCACACGGCATCGAAACAGCAGTGCCAGGAGGCGATCTCTGCTGCCGCAGGATCAGCCAGCTTCCACAAGCACGCCAATCGGCCCGCAGGAAACCTTGCACCATCTGCTTCTAGAATGTCCAGGCACCTTGGCTGTGCGTCAACGGCTGGGCATTGAACAGGACCTTCGCCTCGGAAAATCCTCTCAATGGCAGTTGCTTCATAGCAGGAAACTTTTGTCGTTGCTCGACCACCTCCTCAGCACCTAGATGGCATTGTATAGCGAGACGCGCTGGTAAGAGTAGAAAAAAAAAACTCTGGGGAACTGAGCAGTTTGTTTGCCAACGACGATGAGGATCTTACGTTGTTTTTGGCGACTTTCCCCGAGGAGCTGCAGCATGTGCGTTTACGCACGGAGGCGAGGGGTGTGTTGGGAGAACTGAAGGAGACAAGCAGTTTGCTGGTGAATTATGCAACCAACGTGCGACATCGGCTCCCCGAAGGGTACGTGGCGACAGCGCCACACGATAGCCCTTCGTCCGCCACGGCCATGGCGGAGGCGGCGGAGGAGTTGAAGACAAAAGTGAGGATCGACGAGCTGCGACAGCGCTTTGAGTTGGAGGGATACGAGGAGCACCCGGAGCTCTGGCGGACGTTGCAGGATCTGCGTCAGAAGGTACTTGAGCAGGAGGCGTTCCTCAAGGAATCCCTGATGGATGTCGTTAATCTGTCGCGGCCCCTTCCTGGCGAGGATCGCGACGCCTTTGCGATAAGGCTCACGCGAGAAGTAAACGAGTATGCCAAGTCCCACCGCCTCGACCAGCGAGACCTGGGGAAGAATACGGACATAAAGGACGACTACACCGCCGCTGTGAAGGGGTTTCTCGAGAGCTTTGCGTTGACACGCGGCAGGCGCCCTGGTCACGATGTTGGCTGCCAATGCAACCCGGACGATCTCGGCTACGTGGATGAGGAGATCCGACGCACGGAGGAGGAAATGGAGGACCTTTACTTTCATGCGCGTGGGCTGTTCAGCGCCATAAAACTCACCATTGTTGCCGTAGGAAATGTTATGGGATTTCACGCCTCCCTTGAATTGGAATCAACGTGCAAGCGTTGCTTTTACATATTTGAGAGCCCACGCACGCTTTGTCCATGCGGCCACACCTTCTGCCAGCAGTGTCTGCCGCTTATGTTCACGGAGCAGGGCGAACTGATATGCGAAGAGTGCGGCTCACTGTGTGAAGTTGGCTACACGCCAAACCTGGCGCTGGAGCTCGTGGCCAGCTACCAAGTCATGCAGCACACCGACTACGACGATGACGATGACGATGACGGTGATGGTGAAATTGGCTGCGTTGTGCAGCGGCGCAGCATTGAGGAGGTGCTAACAGCAATGCTGAAGGATCTCATGAGCACTCAAACCACAATAGCGGATGCACCACGAAAAACGGCGGGGAAAGCGGCACCCCACCCGCTGGAGCTCGTTATGTAATTTGTTTTTAGCGGAAGGAACGGGGAAGAGCGGCCGGAGGGAGGGAGGGAGGAGAAGCGAAGGACCGCCCGTGTCCCCGCGATGTCAATGTGGAGGTCAAACTTGCAACATCCCCTAGTGAATTGCCATGCATCTTTTGTTTGTTTGGGGGGATTTTTTGGTTGTTGTTTTTTTCCGCCACGTTGACTTGCACGCCGATGTCGCACCTTTTTTTTTTTTTTTGGCCTTCCTGTATTTTGCTTGCTGTTGTTTCTGCGGTGGTGTTCTTTCACTCTTCCTTCCTCTTCTCTTCGCTGGCATGTAATCGTTGATGCCTCTCTGTGTGGGCTGGGGCCCTGCAGGTTGGTGATGAAGTTCAAGGCCACTGTGCGTGACCAGCGCACCCTTGCCAGTGTGTGCCAGGAGTGCCGCGGCATTCAGTGTCGGTGCGTGATCAAACTGCACCCCACACGCATTCGCTTCTTCACGAGCACGCAGTTTGCAGACGGCATGCAGGTATGGGCCGGATGCCGCACGCAGGCCATCTTCAGCGACTTCCAGTCCCAGTCGCAGCTGCAAGAAAACGCCATCTTCTGCGAGGTGGCGGACCTTTCACAACTTTTTCACATCATGCGCCAGGCAGAGCACTGCCCAAACGTCACCATCAAACTGACGAAGAATGCGGCGAGAAGGCCGGCGCTGCGTGTCTCGATGCAGGGCGTCCGCCCGCATCTTGACATCAGCCACGACGTGCCAGTGCGGGTGCTTAGAGAGCTGGAAGTGCGGAATATCAGCGCCCCTCCCCTCGAGAGCGAGGTGGTGCAAATTGTTTTGCCGTGCCTCGCGGAGCTGTCAAAGTTTGTGGACAAGGTCCGCTCCACCTCGTGCGATCGCATGACTTTCACAGTGAGGGACAACGAGCGGGCGGATGGCGCTGCTGCTACCAGCTGCACTCTGGTGGTTCTAGCCGAATGTTTCCTTGCCAGCTTTGCTCTGAAGTACAGCTCCGTGCAAAAGTGCGAGCGCGAGGGTGAGAATGACGCCGATTTTGATGGCGAAGGCGATGGTAATGGCGGGGATAAGCCGAAGCACCGCGACGATACGTCGATGGCTTACGCTTCAGTGTCGGTGGAGGTGAGACGGTTTGCGCGGTTTCTTGCAATCAAAGAGGCGACACCCCTCCAGTTTGTGCTGCATCTTGTGGACGGGAAGGCCGTTGTGCTAAGCGTTTTTGCGTCAGGTGGCACAACGCTCGTTGGCTACATGCCTGCCGTGGCGCAATAATCTCCGCCTTTGCGCTGCTGCTTCTTGCAATTACGGGGGAATTGGCAGTCGTTGCCGTTTGACTCCATGTGCTGCACTGTCTCTCCTCGTTCTGTGTGTATGCGTGCACACCCGACATGCACGTGCATATGTTTTTTGTCGCATACAAGATGCAGCTCATTCATAACTTCCCGAGAGAGCGGAGGGGAAAATTGTTTTACCTCTGCGTGCATTATCGCCTTTTTTGTTGTTGTTGTTGTTTTTCTGGGTGTGATACATCAGGTGGTGTGTGCTGTCCCGAGGTCCTGCCTCTCTTCTCCTGCCTGTTTGTTTTCCGTCCGGTGTGGCACTGCGGTGCACGGGCGAAGTAGTCGTTTGGATTCTTTTGCGGTGCGTCGCGTCTCACGCTTTGCTGCGCCGTTGGTTTGTGGGGGACGAAGTTGTGCCACGACGCGTGGGGATGATGCCAGCCGCACAGAGCGCAAGGAGGACGTTGTGACGCCGTGGGGTGTTGCCGCCACGGGCCCGAGGGGTGTGGACTATGACCGCGTCCTTGCACTATTCGGGTCGGAGCCCGTTGATGAGCCCCTTCTGCAGCGGCTGGAGGAAACATGCAACGGACGGGAGGAGCACCGCAGGCAACCAACACCGCACAAGAGGAGGCGGGACGAATGGCATTGCAACATTTTTTCCGCCGCGGCATTGTCCTCTCCCACAGGGATTTTGGAACCGCCATTGACTGTGTGCGTCCTTTGCGACGGGGACACACCGCGCGTACTTGTACACTGGTCGTGGACCGAGCGCGCGGTCGATGCACATTGGCCATGTCATGCCTTTTTTATTGACGCGGTACCTGCAGGATGCGCTCGGTCTTCCGTTGGTGATCCAGATAACCGATGATGAGAAGCACTTCTTCCGCGACATTCCCCTCAGCGGGGAGAGGGCGAGCGGGTTGGTGGTGGAGAACATAAAAGACATCATTGCCTTTGTCTTCGATCCACGCAAGACATTTATATTCCGCAACACGATGTACATGGGGGACATGTACCCAACTGTCGTGCAGGTGCAGCGCATGTTGACGCTGAGCGCTGTGAAGAGTACATTTGGCCTGAAGGATAGCGACAATGTTGGAAAGGCAGCCTTTCCAGCGGTGCAGGCCGCACCGTGTTTTAGCAGTGCCTTCCCCCGTGTGCTGCGACGGCTAGCTGGGACCCGCCGCTGAAGTGCATCATTCCCTGTGCAATTGATCAGGACGCTTTTTTCCTCCTGGCACGCAACGTCGCGCCGCGTATGAAGTGCTGCGCCCCCGCACTGCTGCACACAAAGTTCCTCCCCGCACTGAAGGGAGCGCAGTTCAAGATGAGCAGCAGCGCCGAGGGGAACGGAGTCATCACACTACACGACACGGAGCAGGAGGTGCGGAAGAAGGTGCGCAAGGCCTTCTCTGGTGGGGGTGGCACGTTGGAGGACATGCGTGCGGAGGGTGTCAACCTGCACGCAGACGTGGCGTACCAACTCATTCGGTTCTTCTGCCCCGACGACAATCTCCTCGCGGAGGTGACGTCGAAGTACAGCAGGGGTGAGATGAGCAGCGCCGAGGAAAAGGACCTCGCCGCGGATGTCGTTGTGCGGCACGTCTTGTCGGGGTGGCAGGCGCGGCGGGCTGGCGTCACAGATGCCGACGTGGAACACTTCTCCGGCATCCGCAGCATTCTTCTGTGAATGCCGGCAGGAGGGAGGAAGGGATGATGGGGGAGAGAGGGCGCACATGCAGCGGGAGTGGTGTGGCTGACTGTGGTGTCCGTGAAGATGATGCATGTGGGTGGGGGCGTGTTGGTTGTTGTGGTACCCACCGCGTATATTTGTTTACTGTGGCTTCTGCTGGACTGCGCGTGAACGCCTGGTGTTCCCCTTGCAGTTGTACAACAAGTATTTTAGAACAACAGTAGATAGGGAGCTATTAGGCTGCAATGGGGCGGGGGCCGCACCACGATGGCACGCGCCACGGGAAGGATGGCCGCGGGATTTTCCGAGGGAGAAGGGGTGCGACACGACCTTACGAAAACGTTGATGGGTGCGGCATTTGCTGCGGGGATTGTTCAGGAGATGTAGCGGACGCTTCTGCCGCCAGGGGCTATGCCACTCGGGCACGTGACGCGCTACAGGAGAAGTGCATTCGATTGGCGTTTTGCAGGGCGTTCCCACACAACAACCGAGTGCGCGTGCACACCACGTTTCTCACCCTCGCTGGAGTTGATTTCATTCTGGTGGAACGCACCATCACTGGCTGCGACGACGCGGTGTACCGTGCGAACCGCGACGTGTGGGAGCATGTTCCTCGCGGTCAGGCCAGTGTCCTCATTGCGGATCCTGGGGAGGGTGCGCCCCGCCTGGTGGCGACACTTCAGGGCCTGCGGAAGTTCGGTCAGTTCGACGCGCCGTATGGTGTGGAATGCGGGACGCCTGTTGTGGCGGTGGCACTTGAAGCAATTGACGGTGACTGCGGCCACGTGACGGCCTTCGCACACGACGGAGAGCGATTCTGGCTGGTAGGAACCAAAGACGTGCACATGCTAGTG
The DNA here is from genome assembly GCF_000209065.1 of Trypanosoma cruzi. Lineage (NCBI taxonomy): Eukaryota > Euglenozoa > Kinetoplastea > Trypanosomatida > Trypanosomatidae > Trypanosoma > Trypanosoma cruzi. The sequence goes on from NW_001849430.1 coordinate 37,788, forward strand.
CGCTTTGATGTGCCAGAGGAGGATCTTGCCCTTTACGGTGTGGATGAGGGCGTCTCGTGGCGCGCTGCGGTTCCAAAACGTGTGGCGAGCGTCTGGCGAGACACGTTGCGTGCGCTGCCGGAGGGAAGGGCCGCTGCTCTGCATGACTATTTGGGCACTACGGGGCGCACCGCATGCTTTGATGGTATTCTGCGGGAATGTGGACACCTCGTTGACCACGGACCCCGTGAGACACTGAAGTTCTACGCCGTTACCTGCCGTGGTGCGACCCCGCATGAAGGCCTCTGTGCCGATCCCGCGAGCAGCATGGCGGCACTGCAGTCCTTCGGTCTTGACGTTGTGACGCCGCAACCGGCAGTAGAGCTGGGGACAGACGAATACGCAGTCCTGCGAGACGGCGTGGCGCGTCGTCTTAACTGTGAGGGTGCGGTGTTTTACGGCTGCAATGAGGCGGGGGTTGTTGTGCGGATGTGGAAGCAGCGGTCCCACGCATACGCAATGGAGCGTGCGGCGCAGGAGGCCATCGTCACGCACCGTTTGTGCGGTGTGGCGCTCCGCTCGAGGCTCGCAGGCAAGCTCGCCAGGCTGCCAGAGGAGGTGCGCCGGTGCCTCGGTGACTGGGAAGCGGAACGCCTCGACTACCTTGTGCGGTTTGCAGCGTGGCTGCATTTGACACGGCGGCAAACGGCGCGAACGGACCTCGGCGGGCTGCAGGACCTGCGCCGCCGATGGATCACGCTGCAAAACCAGTTCGCGCAATGTGTCGCCGCCGATGCGCACGTGCGGTCCCAAGTGATGCACTACGAGCCGTCCGGTGACGACGCCGTCACCAGCGACCCCGACGCTGTCGTCTGCGTTGGTCTGCAGGGCTGCGGCAAGTCCACATTCTCCCGCACCCTGTACGCTCTGCTGCGCCAGGCAGGGCTTTCGCCATGTTGGATCAACCAAGACGAGGCCGGCGGAGAGCGGCAGTTTCTTGACGCCATTCGGCGCGCGCAGCGAGGCGGCCACACGCACCTTATCATTGACAAGATGAACCTCGATGAGGCCGCACGCGACGACTACGCCGATCTCGGGCTCAGGGCATTGACAGTGGTATGGTCACACCCCGACGGCACGGATGCACTAGTGGACATCTGCTTCGACCGAGTCCGTCGCCGTGGTTCTGCTCACCGCACTTCCAAGGCGGACAGAAGGGAAGGGCGGCGCGTGCGTCAAACGCTGCTGGGCTGCGCGACGCGGTGCCGTCCACCAACCGAGGGGCCGCTGATTGAGGTAAGCGTGGCAGACGACACTGCCACCATTGCACGGCGCGTTTGGGCTGAACTTTCCGCACGTGGTTTGACGGACATACCCGAAATTGAGACACTCGACATGGCGGCAGCATTGAGCGTGGCGAACGCCTACGAGTCTTTTCTGTGCCGTTTCCCCCGCCACGTGGAGTATGCCGCAATTCAGATTGCGTCACCCGAGCGGGTTCTCGAGCTTGTGCCGCCAGAGATGCTGGACGGCAAGAAGGTGCAGAAGGCCTTCCATGTGACGACGCTGTACCTGGGTCGTGACGCCTGCAAGGACCCTGTCCTGCTGCAGCAGCTGGTGGGGCTGCTGGGCGAGTCCATTGAGCTCACGCTGAAGAGCGTTGCGTCTGATCCGAAGGGGACGGCGATCGCGGTGCGCAACGAGGGAGAGTTCCCCTGCGAAAATGTTCATCCACACATCACCATCGCGAACGCGCCGGGTGTTCCGCCTGTGTACAGCAACGAGCTGCTGGACGATTCCCATGCGGATGACCCGTGCCGCACCGTCGTCAGTCTCCCCGCCGGCACACGCATCACCGGGACATTTGTCTTCAGGTAGCCGTGAGGGACACTGCGGTGCTCGCCGCTGGCTGCAGTGGCATCCTCTGCCACCCCATGCTGGGCTCGTGGGTGCTGGTGGCCGTGGTGGTGTAAGCACCTGCTTTGTGACTGCATCGCCGAGTGTAGTGCATGACGTTCCCACACTCCCGTGGCGACCCCGCTTCCCACATTCAGTACTGTGATGGTTCTATGGACTTTCGCTGTTGTTTTCTAGGAGCCTGTGGAGGGAATGATCGCGAGTAAAGCTGGCTACCTTAATTAATGTATTTATCCTGATAAAACGAATACACTTTTTTACGACACTTTTCTACCGTATGATTTTTGGTATGACCACGGCTGTAGGGGATTAGGGAACCGATAGCGACCAGATAATTTTGTAAATTTAATTTTACAATCTCACCCACTCTCTTTTGATTCCCACATTGCGGTGGGGTCTTGTGACTGGAGAGCCCCAAAATTTGACACTTCGTAAATTATTAATATATATATGTATGTATATATACTTATCCAATCCGAATAGAGCGCAGCATGTCACGAGAGTGGCTATCGGAATACATATGTGTACATATACTTACTTGGGGCAAAGCTTGAGGGTGTGGTGAGCCCACTGCTTTTTCACTTACCCCCTCTTCCTCCTGTATTGCTTGATTTTTGTAAATAACTTTACGATCCGGTCAATCGCCCCAGGCGAATGTTTGCTTCTGTTTGCTCTTACCTCCCTCTGGTGCGAATCGGTGTGCCTCTTTGATTGGACGTCTTTCTTATGCCCCAAGCAAGGTGACACATGTTTTATTATTGCGGCTGCGCGCCGCAGCCATCCATCGCTTCCTTCGCCGGCGGTGTCTTTGATTGCTGGTTTGCGTGGCGTGGTGTTAATTTGTGCGACTGCTCGTGTGACTCACTCGTGTTGCGGGATGGCTGTGTGGGAGGAGCTCGTTCATTTTCACGTTGCCGCGTAACTGAGGGTGAGTGCTGGTAGCCACTGAACGGCGTTGCGCCTTGTGTGCCGGCTGCTGTGCTTCCACGTTGTGCTGAGATGCTTGAGGGGGCAATTGTTTTTTGTTTTTTCTTTTTGTTTGCATCCCACTCGTCTGGTCATGGCGGCTGCAACGAGACTCTCCGGCAGCCTGATCGTTGCGGGCGTTACATCTCCTGCTGTTGTCTCCTCGTTGTGTCGGTGGGGAGGAGGCGGGTGACGGCGTCGGTGGAGTGGCGCTGCGGTGGGAGAAGGAAGGCACTGACCGCCGCTGACGGCGACCGTCTTTGCTGCCGGCGACCTGACGAGATGACCTCACCGTTGTCACACCCAACCGGGACCGATGCGGGCCGCACCGCCTCTCTCTTCCCTCCCTCCATCCCCCAGTCTCCTGCAGACACACGAACTGCGCGGCGGCGTGATTACAAACCGGACGTCTGAAGGTCAACCGACCGCAGAGTCGATGTGGACCCTTGTCCCCCGTGGCTGAGTGCCGCCGCTGTGCTTCTTTGTTCCTCCCTTTTGCCCTTGTGCATGCCGTGCGCGCATGATGCCGCTCTTTGTTCTGCAATGCCGACCCACGTGAGCGAGAAACGACGCCTTGACTACTGGCAACTTACGCACTCACCACCCCTCTTCCGCGCCACCACCACCACGTTCACGGACGCGCTCGATGGCTGGCGGTTGCAACAATGCCACGTGTATCTGCCTCGGCTTTTGCGTGTTGTCCACGGCATCGGGGTCGTCATGTGTTGGAGGCATTTGGCGAGGAGGGCGGTGCCAATGGTCATTTGCCCCTTGGCCGGGGTCCCGCCACTCTGCACGGCGGTTGTGCGGGGCTGCGCGGGCGGTGGGAGGCCGATGGCATCACTGGGCTGACTGTGTCTGCGCGTCTTTGTGTCGCTGGCTGTGATGTGGAATATATGTGGCCGGATGCCGCTGCGTGCTACTGTGTCTGGCTACTGTTGTTGCTGCCTCTTCCTTGTTTTACCGTGCAGATAGAGATACTGTGGCTTGACCACCACAACTAGCGTTTCAAGGTTTTAGTAATTACTCGCAGCAGTAGTAGTAGTATTATTAGTAGAAGTAGTAGTGGGATAACTATCTGGCGGAATCGGGTCACTGTATTTGGCATCTGTAGGAAGGGATTTGCGGAGCAGGAGGCACGGTCGACGAGACGAGTGCGACACACCACGACAGTCCTGTTGATACCTGGCTGGGTTGGTGGATGTGGTCTGCGGTGGGTGCGTGTCCGCGCAGCCGGCACCGCGTGCGGCGCAGGGCCATTGCGGCTGTGCGTGTGGCGCTGCTTGTTCTGTTGGCGCTGGTTGCGGCGTGGATGCCCGCGGTGCATGCGGTGGTGTTGCGACTGCGGGGCGGCACGGTGGACAGAGCCATCACGGTGGGCCGCGCCGTGGACACGGTGCTGATGGACGGCGTGTACATCACGAACGGCGTGGCTGTGGTGTTCGACGTTGCGGCGATGCTTCCCGGCGCGCTGCGCATCGAACTGAGGAACTGCGTGTGCGACGGCGGTGCGCAGATATACGTGCGGGGCTACAGCGGCGAGCCGGCGAGTGACCGGAGCCTGGAGGTGAGCGTGAGCGGGCTGTCCGGGAGCTACTGCTCGCTCGTGTTTGTGCACAACCTGCCGGCACGCACGAACGTGACGGTCCGTGACTCGACGATTGTGACGGCGGGGCCGATGCGCTACTCCCAGCTGAGCGGGCTGACGGACGCGGTGGCGTCGCCGCTTGTGCTGCACGCGACGTCGCTGTTGCAGTCGCAGCTGCGTGTGAGCAACACTGTGCTGAGGTCGTCGCGGGCGGGCGGGTCGGTGGTGTACTTTGGCGGCGACGTGGACCTGCTGTCGAGCGCGGTGGTGCTTGACGGCGTGTCACTGGAGGCGTCGGGCGGTCCGACCGCGTCCGCGTTGCATGTGGCGTCCTCGTCGATTCTCAGTCTGCGGAGCCACTCGGTGTTCTCCGTGACGAGTGTGTCGGTTGTGAGCAGCGGCGGCGGCATTGTGCTTGGCGAGCGCCTCGCGGTGTTTGATTCGGTGCTGCGCTTGTGGGCGTCGAGGGGTCTGTCGCGTCGTCGCTGGTGCGCTGCGACGGTGGGACGGTCGGTGTCGGCGGGTGGCTGGAGCTGCACGACGTGTGGGCGGTGGGCGAGGCGTCGTCGGTGGCGTCGCTGTCGGGTGTGACGCTGAGCGGCGGCACCGTGTCGATTGTGCGCTGCGTTGCCACTGGCGCGACGCTTGTCTCCGGGCTGACGATCACGAGCGGCGTCGTGACCGTGCAGTGCAACCGTGCTGGCGGCCGCGTGCTGCGGAGCAGCGGCGACTACCGCATGGCCTGCCTGCCCTCCGTGAGCGTGGTGCCTTGCGACGGCTGTGCGGCTGCGCTGGCGTGCTTCGATGCGCTGACGGCGTCGTTCTCCGACTGCGTGTGCAGCTGCCGCGCCGGCGGTGTGGGCGAGGCGTGCCTCCCGTTCGACGTGCCGCCTTCGAGGTCCGGTGGCGGTGGTGGCGGTGCGCAGGGCTGCGTGAGTGGCGTGACGCTGACGGAGTCCGTGACGGTTGGCGGCGGGCGTGCGACGGCGTGCTTCGACTCGGTGGTGTTCAGCGGGCCGATCACTGTGGCGGTGGACCTGCGCTTGATGGACGCGTTCGCTGACGCACTGAACGTGACGCTGCGCCACTGTGTGCTTGTGGGCGGCGCGCTGCTGCGGATTGGCGGCCTCAGCGAGAGCACGGCGCACCTGGTGCCGCACGCCCTCGTCAACATGACGAATGTGACGTCGCTGGAGGGCACGATTGTGCTGCATGGCGCGATGCCGCCGAACTCGAGTGTGCTGCTGGCGAACTCAACGCTGCGCGCGACGGTTGGCGGGTCGCAGTACGTGCCGACGACCCCTGGCTACGAGGGATCCCGGTACGGCCCCGCGCTTGTCCTGGACGGTGTCCGGCTTCTGTCGACGCGTTTTGTCATGACGCGGTCGACTCTGGTGTGTGGCGGGGGCTTGTGCGCTGCGATCCTTGTGGAGCGCGACCTCGTGGCGAACCTGACCAGCGTCTTCTACATGGACAACTGCGTCGTTATGTCGCGGGCACACGTGATGTACGCTTTTGCGTCGGACCTGCGTGTCAGCGGCGGCTCCGTGTTCTCCGTACAGAACAACTCGTGGAGTGCGCCGAGCACCGAGTACTACAAAGGGGCGCTTGTGTTTGGGGACGTTGCGGTGGATGGCGGCAGCGTAATGCAGGTTGTGTCCAGCGAGTTCCGTCTTGGCTTTGCCATGCTCATGACAACCACGCTGACTGTGACTGGTGGCAGCTGGCTGGTGCACCGCAACAACGAGTTCCGCACCGCCTACGTTGTGCACGTGGACAAATACGACGGCGTGGCTTTCCGCGATCAGAGTGTGTGGTCAATACTTTACAACAACTTCACGTACGGCTCCTATTCGTTGACCACTGCATACATGACAAGTTTTTGGTCGGCACAAGACGACTCTCGCCCGATCATCTACGGCACGTGCAACGAGCTAAGAGGATCTCCTGTGACTGATTACGATGAAGACCTCTATATTAGGACACCCGTGACGGCATTGGACTGTGGCACGTGTACCGTGGACGCCGTGTGCTTTGCTGCGAGGACGAGCGGCATCCGCGGCTGTGAGTGTGTGTGCGCTGCTGGCGGCTACGGTGACACGTGTCTGCCAGCTGCTGTTCCGGACGGCCTTGGGCCGCTCCCGCTCTCAGATGCGAAGGACACGGAGGTCCGCTGCGTGCACGGTGGCAGCATCAGCTCCGTGGACTATCTTGATCCCGGTGTGCGTGGTCTGTGCTTCGTCAACGTGACCTTCACCGCCGCGATTGTGCTGGACCTGTGGAGCTTCGACGCATCACAACGGATACTCAACATCACGCTGCTGCAATGCGTCCTTATGGGCCTGTCGATCAGGGGGAGTGGTGCGCGCGTGCACGTGAACGTGACATCCTCGATGCTGGATTCTGGTGCATTGGAGTTTGAGGGAGATTTTGGCGCGAGTTCCCAGATGCTGGTGGCGGGCAGTAAGCTTGTGACGAACTTGGGTTACGCCATTCACTTTCCAAGGTTTACTTTGGGTGCGAACTCGGCGCTGCTGCTACTCGACAACTACATGGAGGGGGATATTTACGCAGTTTATTTCCCCGTTGCTGTTGTTGTTGATGGTGGCGGGATCATTATGAAGGGAAACACGCTGAGATCAAAGAAGAAGGATTACGGTTCGGCATCGGCCGTATACGTTCACACTGTTGACTTGAAGAACTGCGGCTATTTTGACGTCGAGAACAACACGATGAGTGCAGCCATCGGCATTTATTTTTACGGGGACACCACTGTGAGCTCCGCGGGGCTGCTGCGAGTGGCTGACTGCACCTTCACTGGCAGCACGGAGGCTCTGAATTCTGCGCTGTTGTATTTGTACGGCTCGGTCATTCTTCAGGATGGTGCGCAGTGGCGTGTGGAGGGCAACAACGTGAGCGCAGCCTCAGTATTGAGTATGCCGTATTCCTGTTACAGTATTAGACTATCGGGCAGCGGCACCATCGTGTCGCTTGCACACAACCGTCAGGCGGACTCTGGTAAAGTCTTTGCGAAAATTACTTCATCGAACTCGATTGTGACGTCACCCGCACGGTTTGTGGTGGGGTGCAACAGGCAGGGCGATGAGGAGGTGTCGTACGACGGCGTGTTTCCGGAGGGCGTGGTGGTGTTCAGGTGCGGCACGTGCAACGACGACGCGGCGTGCTACATGCCCGGGACGGAGTCGGTGGATCGTGGCTCGTGCTCGTGCAGCTGCAAGAACGGATGGCATGGCGCGTCGTGTCTTCGCCTCGAGGTGCCCGACACGGTTGTGCTGCCCTTGCCGGAGAGAGCCGTCGACGGCGACACGAGCTGCGTGGTGAACCAGACGCTGACGGAAATCACGCTGAACATGTGGAAGACGCACCACTGCTACGTGGGTGTGACATTCAGCGGCGTGGGAGCTGTGCTGACGTTCTCCCTTAACAGTATGCCGCTGCATCTCCCCATCAACATCACGCTCACTGGGTGCACATTCCGTGAGGGTGCTGCGCTGCAGTTTGTTGGGGGCACTGAGGTGGCCGAGTCGGCCGGCGTCCTTATCCGCGTGAGCCAGACGGTGATGCGGTCCTCCGTTGTTTTATTTAGGCGTGCCCTCCCGCAGCACTGCGACATCGCCGTCACGGAGGTTGACGCGGTGCAGTCCTCCGATATCCAGCTTTCAGGCAATGCAAGCAGCAGGCTGAGCGTGGTGATGCTGGACGACGTTGCGTTGAGTGCGTCCTCGCTGCTGGTCAGCAACGTCAAGGCGCATACGTCGAGGCGCGGCGGGTATGGTTTGTACTCGACCGGGACACTGACGCTCGTGGGTGGCAGCTCGCTGTACACGCGGTACTGCAGCCTTGATAAGTACACATACATGTTGTACATGTATAGGCTCATTGCCAGTGATCGCTCCGTTTTTGCGCTGCTCAACAATACGATGTCCACCGGGACAAGTTTCCTGTTTCAGTACCACGACTTCACCCTGTCGAATCACAGCGTGCTGCGCGTGGTGGGGAACAGCGGCTCCGTGTCCTACGCCATCTATGCATATAATTCTTGGACCGTCCGGAATTCAAGCTGGTTGGATTGGCGCGACAACGACGCGGGAGCGGGTGCGATGTTCTACTACTCTTCCTTTTACGCTTCTGTGAACATCGACGGCAGCAGTGTGGTGACGCTGACGGGCTGCAAGATGGGATCGACGGGGTTGTCGGAGTCTCCGCTGTCGCGGATTGACGCCGGCTACGGGTTCGTTGCTGGGTGCCTGACGGTTGCGGGACGATTGGTGACGACGGCGGCTGAACTGGAGCTGAATGGCATCACCAACGTGACGACGGTTGCTGCGTGCGGGGAGTGCACGAGGGACGGCGACTGCTTTGCTCCGCTGACGACGGCGGTCAGCGACTGCAAGTGCCGGTGCGCTGCTGGAGGGCACGGCGATGTGTGCGTCCCGGCGCCTGTGCCTGCTGGCCCACCACCGCCACCAATGCCGCTCCCACCACCGCCACCGCCGGTTGGTGAGTGCATCAGCGACATGGTGTACCCCGAGGTTGCGCAGTCTGTGGGCAGCGGGCTGTCGTGGCTGTGCTACCGTAACGTGACGTTCAGCGGGGGCGGCATGATCCTGACGGTGCTGATTGGGGCGATGACGGGCGACGTGGTGAACGTCACGTTCGATGGATGCACGTGGAGGGACGGCGCCGTGCTGTTGCTGTTGGGCAACACGTACGCCGCTGTGGAGTCGCTGAACATCGTCGTCACCGGCAACACGTTCGATGACGCGCTGCTCAGCCCGGAGGGTGTGTTCCCACCGCACACGAACATCACGATCAGCGGGAACCGCTTCACGGTCACGAGGCTGATCTCTCGGCCGGGTTTGGACGTTGACAGCCCGTCGTGTGTCGCGATGAATGGACTGGCGATCAGCAATGACTCCGCGGTGGTGTTCAGTGGCAATGTGTTTCAGACCGTGACGGCATCGTCAAGCGCCATTCACGTTGTTGGATCTCCGCTTAGGGTGTCGTGGCGCTCCCTGTTTGCTGTGATGGGCAACACGTTTCATATGGACGGCGGTGATAGCACTTTGATGCATCTTGGAGGGTCTTTCCAATCCTCGTCGCTGGATGTACTGAACAACTCTGCCGTGGTGATCCGAGACAACGTTGTGTCGAGGCCGGTGCAGTACTTCATGTTATTTCTTCGGGCATTACGTGTGGAATCTCTGTCAGCGGTTGTTTTTGAGGGCAATGACATGCAGAGAAGTGTGGCTGTTTTCTTCACCAACTACTATACCTACGTCTACTACAACTCCTGGCTGCAGTTGAGCGGTAACCTCTGCCGTGATTCCCTATCGAATGCTTTTGTCCACTTGTCCCCCCGGGTGAATCTCCGCGACTCCACGGTGTCTGTGTCCGGCAACCAACTCATGTCCAGCGCGGTCAAGCCGACAGTGCTATGGATATACTCAGGGTCTCGCGATATCACGAACGGAGCGATAATGGCTGCGTGCAACACAGTGAACGGCGAGGAGGAAGCGAACTACGTTATTCCGTCCGTGTACAACGCCACATTGCTGACCTGCAGCGACTCATGCACCCTTGCGGCGTCGTGCTTCCCCGCGTACACGACGACGGTCTCGAGTGATGGCTGCGCCTGCAATTGCGCGGAGGGCGGCCACGGCGATGCATGCCTGCCCGTTGCTGTTCCCGAGCCACCGAGCACCGACGGCGCCGACTTGTGCGTGCGCGACGTGAGTGTGGGTGTGGAGGTGAACGCCGGTTTCGGGACGTCGGTGGTGTGCTACGTGTGTGTGACCTTTGCGGCGGACGTCGTGGTGGACGTGGGCTTGATGTCGGGGAGCGTGCGCAACGTGACGCTGGTGAACTGCACGCTTGTGGGCGGAGCGAGCCTGTACGTTGTTGGGTGGCTGTCCGACCCGTCTGCTGGCCAGCGTGCCGATGTGCTGATCAGCGGGCTTGAGTCGCGCTCCGGCGGCGGCGTGGTTGTGGCGAACCGATTTCCGCCGGGCTCGCGCGTCACTGTGGTGGACTCGGTGCTGATTGCAGAGAAGCGCGTTGCGTACCGCGGCGCCTACGACCTTGGCGATGCGTCCGCGTGCCTTGTGGTGCACAACGTGAATCTGACGGGGAGCGTGCTGACCATCGCGCGCACGCAGGTGGCGGCGGTGTTCGACGACGCTGTTGGCGTGGTGGTGACCGGCGGCGTGGCGCTGTCGTCGCGCGGTGCGCTGTACGTGGACGGGCTGTTGGTGCAGACGGCGCTGGGGCTGTGCGTGTCGGTGGAGGGCGGTGTTGCTGCCAGCGGCGGCTCCGTGGTGGCGTTTGTTGACAGCGACTTCCTGCTGTGCAAGCACGCGGTGTCTGTGCGTGGGGCTGTGAGCGTGTCGGGCTCCGCCGTGGCGCTTGTGCGGAGCGAATTTTCGTCGACGGGGGACTACGCGGTGGCGCTTTATTCGACGGTGAGTCTGGCCGGCGGGTCGATGCTGCTGGCGAAGGGCAACGTGCACGACGGCGTCTCGAGGGAGATGCTCTACGCCGCTGGCGCCGTGACCGCTGCTGGGAGCACGCTGAGCTTTGTGCACAACCGAGCGCTGCTGCCGCGGATGGTCTCGGTAAGCCTGTCGCTTGCGACTGGGGCGCATTTGAGGGTTGCATGCAACGACGCTGGTGGGCGAGTCCTGTCGACGGCGGAGGAGTACGCAGCGGCTGGTTTTGGCGACGCTGGGAGCATCGATGTTGTTGGGTGCGACGTCTGCGACAGGGACACGCACTGCTATGCGCCCGGGACGGCGTCGGCGAGCATGAGGAACGGTGTGTGCGTGTGCGTGTGCGGCAGCGGCGGGTACGGCGAGGCGTGCGTGCCTGTGGGAGCTCCCGCGCTGCCGCCTGCTGCGGTCACCGCGTCGAGTGTGTTCGTCCGCGAGGGCGTGACGGTGCGGTCGGTGTTCGTTGTGCCTGCCGGGGCGAGCGAGGTGACGCTGCGCCACGTTGTGCTGGACGGCGTGAGTCCTGTGCTCTACGTGCCGTGGATGGCGCGGGACGGCGTGCGGATCGTTGTGCAGAACGTGTCGCTGCTGAACGGTGCCGTGCTGTACGTGATGGGCGGTGGAGCGTTGCGCGGTGCGGTGGCTGCGGGAAGCAACGAGAGCGGACCGGTGGAGCTGTCCGTGTGCGATGTGGAGGCGCTGAACGGTGCGCTTGTGCTGAGCGGCACGTTTCCAGTGGGGTCTGTGCTGACGGTGACGGACTCCCTGCTTGTTTCCGCGAGGCCGACGCCGCTTGTGTATCTTTCCGGCTCGCAGTCGTCGCCGTACGCACCGGTGCTGGTGCTGTCGGGCCTGCGGCTCGTGCGGTCCGTGCTGGTTGTGTCCGGCGTTGCTCTCGTGACGGTGATGACTGGTGGGCGGACGGTGGTGGTGGACGGCGCGGTGCTAGAGCTTGTCGGTGGCGGTGTCGCGCTGGACGCGGCTGTGTTCGGTGGCGAATATGCGTTGTACGCGAGTGCGCGCGTGGTTGCGTCGGAGGGCGCTGTGCTGCGCGTGTCGGGGAGCCAGGTGTACGCCGCGCATGGATTGGTGTTCGACAGCGGGGTGATGGCCAACACGTCCGCCGTCGTGGTGAACGACAACGCCGGTGTGCTGACGGATGGCGCGCTGCTGGTGCTGCGGGGGTCGGCGTCGTTTGTGTCCGGGTCGTGGCTGTCGGTGCGCGGCAACAGCATCAGCGGCAGACTTCTGTCGGTGCCGTCGTACCCGCGCAGTGCGGACCTCGTGCAGAGCACGCTGACGCTATACGGGAACGCCGGCAGCGGACCCGTCGTGATGGACGGCACCGTAGCGCTCGGGGGCGCCGGCCGAGAGTTCGTCGTGGGGTGCCTTACGCTCAACGAGCAGGCGCTGCAGCCGATGGACTACAGGTCCGCCGGCATCATCGGGGAGTTCCGCCCCGTGGCGTGCAGCGTGTGCGACGCCGACGTGTTCTGCTTTGCAGCTGCGACGAGGACGATGTCGGGGTCGTGCGTCTGCCGCTGTGCTGAGGGCGGGTACGGGCGCGACTGCCTGCCGGTGTACCTGCCGCACGTGGACGGGTGCAACCGCACACCTGGCATGCCGCCGCTGAGCCACACGGCGACGCTGACGGAGACGCGCAGCCTGACGCCGACGTTGACGCCGAGCCTGAGCATGGCGCACTACAGTCCGACGCGGTACGGGCCGACGGAGACGCTGCAGGTGACGGAGACGACGGCGCTGCCGCCCACGCGGACCCCGACGGCGTCGGTGAGCGGCACGCTGTGGTGGAGCGACGTGGCGTGCCCGACGCTCGCCGTGACGACGACGGCGGCTGGTGGGAGCCTGACGCAGAACGACATCCGCGGCGGTGGGAGCGCCGTCCCGACGCGGCTGATGGTGGCGCTGCCGCCGCCGTTTCGATGGGCACGCGACCCGCAGCTTGGCACGCACCTGAGCTTCGTGCCGGTGTCGACGGCGCAGCCGCGCGGGTTTGGCGGTCCGTGGGGAGCGATGCTGAGCAACGCGACGTGGGTGCGCAACGCGACGAATCCGTCCACCGTCCTGGAGCTGGCTGTGCCCGTGCACCGCGGTTACTTCATTGCTGCCGACGAGACGATAGTCATTCGCTGCGACGCTGCGGCGGTGTCTGGCGGCTGCAGGGGTGTGCTGCTTGGGTCCTTCACGATCAGGTCTGCCACGCTGCCCGCCGCTGCCAGTGCCCTCTCGGCGATCACCGGCGTTGTTGCGGGTGCGGCGGCTGTTGCGGTGGTGGTGACCGGCGGGCTGGGCTCCATCCTGGAGATGCAGGCGCTCGGCGTGTTCGCGAGGATGTCGTGCGCCTCGGCGCAGGAGCGTGCGAGCACCGTTGCGCTGCCGTACTTCCTGTCGGTGTTCGCTGCCCTTGACCCGCTGTGGATGGTGGTGGGCAACGCGCTGCTGGCCGCTGTGTTCGGGTGCGTGCACTGCGGTGTGACGGCCGCCTTCCAGCGGTGGCGCGGCGTGGACGCGGCGAGTGCGTGGGCGGCGATGCGCTTCCCGAGCCTGACTTACGTTGTGGCGCACGCGATGCACCTCGGCATCTTCTTCGGCTCCGTGTTTGCACTGGTGCTGCCCGGCGCCCGCGTGCAGCACCGCGTGATTGGTGTCGTTGGCGTGCTGTACGGTGTGGCGTTCCCTGCTGGCGTGTGCTACTTGATTGCCCGCCACACGGGCGCGAGCTTCACGAGGTACTGGCAGTTTTCGAGGAAGCCGCTGCACGAGCGACTGCTGTACCCCGTCGGGTATTGGCACCCTGCGGCGCAGCAGCGGATGTACGGCGGCATGCTGACGAGCATGAGGGGCAGCCGCGTGTACTGGTGCGTGTTCCGGCTGTCGGTGCTGTGTGTGGTGTGCCTGATTGCGGCTGTGCACCCGCCCTTGGGAGGCTGCCACGTCCAGTACTTCTGCATGGCGGCTGTGCTGCTTGCGGGCGCGGGCGTGGTTGCCTTCACGAACATGATGCGCTCGTCCTTCCTGACGGTGATGTACGCTGCGAGCTTTGTGCTCCTTGCGGCGCTGTGCGTGGTCAGCGCGGCGAACCATCTTGCGCCGAGCGACGGTGGTGCGAGGGCGTACGTGGCTATCGTGTTGCTGCTGACGACTGTGGTGCTTGCGGCCGCTGTGTACGGCGTCGTTGTGTGGTACGCGGAGGACCGCCACTGGCAGGAGCTGCGCGAGCCGCGGCGTGGTGGGCTGGATGCGCTGCTGCACGATGACGAGGAGAGCGACGAGACGCGGAAGCACCACGACATGACGTTATCTTCGTACGCCTCAGGCACCACCGCTGCGTTGTCGTACCGACCACCCGCAGCGCCGCGGCCCGTGGCCGGTGACATCCGCTTCGACACTCTGAGCCTGTTCGACCGTGCATCCAGTGCGAGCTGCAGCATTAATTATGCTCTTCTGGACAGGTGAAGATGCTTTGCTTGACGAAAAATGTAGCGCAGCTTCTCCTTTTTGGTGTGGAAAGGCTCCGACCACCAAACAGTACCGTTATACGGCGAGAAGACACAAAGCCCTCGCAGATTGGGCTTAAAGTGGATGCGTCTGGCAGGGATCTTCTCTCTTTCCATCATTCATAGATTGATTGGGTGATTGATTTGTTGCTTTTATTTTATCGATTATCAACGACGAAGGATTATTGAGGTATCACGCTAGCCCCGGGCGGATGCGTAACGGGTGTGTGTGCGTGTGTTTTGCGCCCGCCGCTGCAGCACCGAGTATGGGGGCTGGTGCTCTCTCTATTTCATATCTGTACTTAGCAATGAGTAAGTGCTCGACGATGGTGGCTGTTGTGCAGACCATAGGATGCATTCAGAAAAGCGTTAGGGAAAGCAATCGATGAAGCTCTTCTGTGACGCGCCACCTCCTGGAGGTTGTGAGTGTGCGTTGCTGGCTGACATGAGGGAGGGCGTGGAGGCCATGGCTGTGCAGCTGCGCAGTCACCCATCGGACTCCGCCCCGACCGCGTCATGGATTGTTGGTTTGTTTCTAATTTTGTGCGAGTGACTCTTTCTCCTGTTCCATGATGACTGTGTGGGAGGGCATGCCTGCCGCTCCTTATACTTCTGGTGTTGTGTAGAAAGAACAAAGAGAGAAAGAACGAAGAATTATGCGGATTGATGTATTTCTTTTTGTATGTACATACTGGTGTGTTCTTTCGGATTACTCTGGTGGTTTCCTCCACTTTTTACTTTTTTTGAAGTTGCTCCACACGTGTCTCAGTGTCCGCTTTAGTACGGCCACACACGGGTAGCTTGAGCCGCGAATAGTTTTTTTTTTTGATGTCATTTTGTGTTATACGCTGACGCGGCCACGTGCGGCAAGCATCCACTCTCCACAGCATGGTGCCAGGTATTTTGGAGTCACTCCAGATGTAACGCCGGCACCACCGCCGTGGCACTCATGGGAACTAAGATTTAACGCGGGGCAGAGAAAGATCTTGTGCGGCACATGTGCCTGTTGCATTTGCTCTGTTGAGGAGGTCTTCAATTCAGAGGAAGAGGGATGGACACTGCACGATGCTTTGGCTTGGAGGAGTTATTACCCTTTTTTATTGTTGGTGTGATCTCTGGTTCCCGCCCGTGCCTGCCCCGATTGCTTCCCCTGAGTGGAGCTGCGCCATGGCCATTATTATTATTATTTTTTTGGTTGTTTGCGGGAGGAAAAACACGTTGCGAGTGACGAAACCACACTTCATTGCATGCGGCGTCCAGGGAGGTACGTATTTTAGATGGGGTGCACATATGTGGATGTCACGTGAGAAGGAACGGGGGATGACTGATCAGCCGTCACTCCTTTTCTGGAGAGTGTGCTCCTATTTTTTTTTTTTTTGTCGCCCTTTTGTGTCGGGGCACGGCGGGATTGGACAGCACCATCCCACGAAGGGCCCTGCACACATACACACTCTTATGCCACTGTCGCCCCCGAATTCGGGTGCTAAACCCAAATTCCTGCTGCTTTTTGCATTGGCGCAATTATTTTTATTTATTTATTAGCTGACGACATTCTGTCCGGCGTGTCACTTTGGTTGGATTGTGCGGGATTGCCCGCCAACACCATCAAACAAAAAAGGCTGAAGAGTTTAATTATTTAACCGCCGTCTTGCGCGCACGTATTTTTTTCACTTGTTCTGTTGGTGTGCACTCAAACAGCGAGGAATCCGGAACTATGCGTGCGTGGAATTCTTCCTGCCATGTGAGCTGCGGGCATCACCGAGGGGCTGTCACTTTGACTCCGCAGAGTTGTTGTGTCTCTTCGCAGGGTTGTCAGGGAAATTCCATGCAGCCTGCTACAGCTGGTGTGTCCCCAAATGCTGTCACTCCATGCGAATAATGTGCTTCAGCGAGTGAGGGCGTTGATTGCGTTTGTGTGCACTCTGATTGTGTTTGCTGCTTTGTGCGGGCACGCAAGAATTGAGTGGTGGGAAAATGGAGCGGGGTGATGCATGGCCGCGTCCCAGACTGATGGTGCTCGCCTCGGATAAGGCATGGCCGTACTCGTGGAAATGGAAGGAGAACAAATCCACTTGTGACTGCTATGTGGACTGTGAGGTGGAGCGAGTTTGGCAGATTGTCAAGGGCGGTCTAGCCGAATTTGCTCAGGACTGACGGTGAGCCCCACTTTACGCCTGGGCGACATGTGTTGATTGGGGCGCCCGGGATCGGGAAGTCGATGGCTGCCGGCTCGTACCTCCTCTACCAGCTGCTGCACTGCGATGTTGAGAAAATTTATTTGATTATCTACAGCTTTGGTGGAAGTACGACGTACTTTTTTGACAAGACCATCAAGACGGTGACAAGATACGTGGGTAGAGGAGCATCCATGGACGTTTTGTGGGATTGTGGGATTTGAAGATGAAGGGGTATGTTATCTACGATGTGACAGAGAAAGGGACACCGCCAGCGAACTATTTTGTGTCTGGCACCGGATTGGGCATGATTGTGATGTCACCCCCAAACGTGGGCAACTGTGGTGAATGGGAGACGCAAGTAAAAGCCGAGCGAATCACCATGAATTGCCCCGACGAGATGAATGTGAAGGCGATGTGTGCGAGGACGAAGCGCGGTGGGACTACGGATGGGCAAGCGGAATACTGGAAGATGGTCGAAGAACGCATGGAAAAAGTGGGGCCGATTCCACGCCACATCTTTGATGCGAATAAGTAAATTGCACACTCTGCTGCCATTGAGGATGCCTTGAAT